>NC_056737.1:1073555199-1073612699 GCF_019279795.1 Protopterus annectens
AATAAGTTGTCTGTCTCCTTTTTGTCTGGATAATTTGAGATTCGTATTATGGAAACGTGTTTTGCTTATTGCTCTGACATCTGCAAGGGAGTATCTCACTTAAAAGATTTTATAGTGAGTCATTCCTACCTCATTTTTTCACAAGGACAGTGTTTCTTTGAGAATCATTCCTACCTTTATGCTTACAATCGAATCAGAGTCCACTTTAAGCCAGACTGTTCATTTCTCAGTCTTCTTTCCCGATCCAAAGAACAAGGGAGAAAAGGATTCTTTACTGTCTGCTTGCCCAAATAAATTCCTTACTTTCAAAGATTTTGATTTCAGGGGCTTTGGAAACTGTCTGGCAAGCAGCTCAGATACTACCTAGACAAAACTCGACCTTTCAGGAAAGCTGACCAGCTGTTTGTTTCCTGTGTAGGTAAAACAAAAGGACAACCACTGCCAAAGCAGACTATTTTGAGATGGCTGTCTTGTGCCTTTGCTTTTGTTATACTCACTACAATAAGCCATTTCCAGGCATTATTACAGCTCAGCCTACAAGGGCATTAGCTGCTTCTGGAAGAGGATGGACTTGAGTATTCTAGAGGCAACTTAATTTTTCTGTATATATTTTTACAAACTGTATTTCTTTTCCAGGTGCAGAAGAGGCATTACTACACCATTCTCCCTGGAGTCTTAGTTTATTGACGTCGTCTCTTTTACTTTTCTTTTGTAAGCTATGGGAATCTACCCATACAGTCTAGGCTACTTCTCCAGTGATTTATGTTTATGCAGTGGTGTAAGTGAGCTTACCATAACAGTTGACATTTTTATAGATCACTGTTGCAGTAGCTGCCACTCCCTCCAGCCCTCTTTCTTGCTTATGTTCTTTCAGTTCTATCAAGATGTGGATTCTTTACCACTCCCTTTTTTATATATTTACTGTTTTGTTCTTTCCTAGTATGGTTATTTGGGTCTGTATTATTATGCCAAAAGATGTTTCCATCGTACACCTCTCCATCGACATCAAATGGTCGAAATTCACTTCCATGAACATTGGAATGTTTCCCAGGGTAAGGAAGTAGTTGGCCAACTCCACAACTTTGCCCTTTTACCCACTGTAATGCCATATTGGAGTTGAATTATGTTGTTGGGGGGGAATAGACCTCCCACATTGGGGGTGTGGGGTTCTAAGCTCCCCACTTGGGCAGTTTTAATTTTGTGCAGTGTGTGTTTTATTGTGCTATAGGGCAATTGTTTCATTGCCCTGGGAAAATGCAATTGGTAGAAGTAAATTTTGACAGTTTCTTGTCGATGGAGAGGTGCTCGATGGAAATGTCTTTCGATAAAATAATATAGACCCGGTTATTTAGGGCTCTTGCTTTCTTCCTGGTCAAGAAAATGCTCTGAAGCTTTGTGTGTTTCAACTGTCCCTTTATAGAGCTTCTCTTGAGCTCTTGATCATTGGGTGGTGCCCAAATGAGAAGCTAGCCAGTTGCGGGGGGGGGGGCAGGACCCATATAGTTTAGGCTATTGCATCTACTGTTATGGTACATTTAGTTACACAACTGTACTTTCCCTGGCAATGTTATGTGTTTTATATATATATATATATATATATATATATATATATATATATATATATATATGATTTACCATGACAAAGTCGAACCAGTCTCCATTGAATGATGGAATTACCAACCCACTGCTGCTAAAACGCCAGTGTCGAATTCTGACATTGTCAAAATACGACTCGCTGTAAATCTCAGAATGGGCTTTAACATCGGTCGAGATGGGGGTGAGATTCGTACTTCAACAATTTTGGGTTCGACACTTCGCCGTCTGACCTCCTGACTTAGACTGAAGTGGGTTTAACCGAACCTACTTCGAACTTCTAATGCCAAACCTATATATACACACACTTACTGTTCTCGTTATGATGAGTATTGGATCTGCTGTATAATTAGATTTTTTTTCCCCCATCATTGTAAAGTTTATACTGGAGGACCACCAGTTTGGCTTGATTTTGAATTTTCCATTGTATTTTATTGTGGTTGGGACTGCTGATTGTACACGTGTCTAAGTGGGTTTGGAACACCTGTGCAAAGCTGGCTGCTGTATCATGTCTGAGTTAGTGCTGTCATAGATACATTTTTGATATTTTGTCATATAAGTGTATGCTGTTTTTCCAAATGAATACATTATTTTCAAAGATTTTGATTTCAGGGGCTTTGGAAAGTTTCAAACCAAATCCCACAAGAACATGGTCTGGCTTAACTTGAGAAGGAGAGACAAGGGGAATAGGGCACCTAGAAGCTATATTTGTGAGGACTAGATCTAGAATATTATGTCATGTGGGTTTATTAACTATCCTTTCCTAGGCTTTTGTTTAAGTCACAAGAAGTTCTGGGTGTACCCAACATTGAGGGTATAAATGCTCCAGCTAATTGTGGGGTAGTTAACGTGTCTAAAATAATGGAGTTCTTGTTAACAGAGAATCCTCCAAATATTTTTAGGAATCTAGAATTATTATGTGGGGACATGGAGGGTGTCCTGTAGAAGGCTATACATTGGTATTTTGTCTTATCTGAGTTCTGTAAGTAGGTCTCTGGCAATCTGGAGGTGATATGATCCTTGACAAATCTAGAGATTTGGTTCCCATCAGGCCTGAAGGCATGGTTGACACAAAACCCAGATTTGGAGTTAGTGCTTTCTTTATATTTAAATCGGGTGCCAGTAATTACACAAACATGGATGTGTTGCAGACCCAGATTTGGAGTTAGTGCTTTCTTTATATTTAAATCAGGTGCCAGTAATTACACAAACATGGATGTGTTGCAGATGCAGAAGAGCATCAAGATCAGGCAAAGGTGTTTTTTAGACTTCTGGTATTGAGAAAGAACCACATTATTGTAGGCCAAATCAGTACTAGTTGAATTTGCTGCAGTGGAATATCTACGCACCAGACTCCTCCTAAAAAAGGCTTGTAGGGGCAGCAAAGGTTTTAGCCAGGATCATCAGTTTTTGTTAATACACAAGGTTGTGCCATGGTACCGTAACCAACTGCTTGTCCCTTTTGCAGCTTCTACACCAACTTCTTCTGGTTTTGATTCTGGATCAGTTTAACAGTTACACTGTCTTGTTTTTCTCCAGTTTTATACTGGGGGTGCATCAAGCTATTGCTTTGTCTGGTTGTGTATGAGCCTGCCGTGCAATGTCAGTAGATGATCCCTGCTCCCATATATTCCATAGTGCCTTAAAATGGGAATTTTTGTTCTTGTTATAATATCACAAGTCAAGTCAGGAGCCACAGTTGCAGGATACAAATGTTTTCATCGAACTCTTTGAATCTCTGCAACTGTGAAGGGACATTCTTTTTTTATCTCCGTGAACACATATCACCTCTAACGTTTCCTTATGAAATTAGTGCCTACACACGTGGGAACTTCTAATAAGTGTAATCATGTTTATAGAACTGAATAAAGTTTGAACGTCTCTGTCTTCTAGAAACACAGCACACTTTACTAACATATTTGCATCACAGTTGCTTAATCATGACTCAGTAATCCTATATTCAGTCTTTATACATTCCATAGGAATCCATTTGTATGTAGTTTGCATATCAATTTTTAAATTTTTAATCCATTTGTATGTAGTTTGCATATCAATTTTTAAATTTTTAATACTAATATTTTCTTTACTATTAGTGGAACAGAATCTGGAAGTGTGAACCTCTCACCACACTGGAAATGCATTTCTTACTGCAGCTTTAGATTTAGAATCAGACAGTTTATTATTAAACATTATACCAATGATTTTTAAGTGTTCCACTGAGTTACTAACTTGACAGTGTTCTTGGGATCCCTTTTGTAGTATCCACTTTCTTATATTAGTATGTATTGCTGTTTTAAATGTGTCCAGTGATAGAATTTCTAACATTTATTAATACTACTAGAATCTAACCACGGGTTTATAATAGGTTTTAAATATGCGTCTTGGCTTTTTTTCTGATTTCTCAGCATTAAAAGGCCACTTGTGAAATATTACTGCTTGTACTTCAGAAATTACCACTATCCTAGCCAACAGTGATATTTTAAGCTTTTTGCTTTCACCATTATTAGTCTCCCATTTAAAGCTTCCACTGTCAATTGGAAATGGAGAATGTTGACCCACCATGACTTTTCCCAGCTTTACTGTGTGACATATCTTTCAAAAGCCACCAAACATGACTCCTTGCCATTCTCTCTATTTATTTACTTATTTATTTAATTAATGGCAGGTACAGTTCTAGGGGTATCAATAACATTGGCCAGTCCCAATAATTGTTGATGTTCTGTAGTCCTATCTCACCTTCATTCTTACATATGGGTTCGGAGTCGATCCTCGGCTCCGACTCGGCCTATTTACAAGCTGGAAGACTTCTGGTTGGCTTGTGGCTAGGTAGGTATCCCATGGTGCACCAGTACAATCCCCAGAGCTCATTTGCCACGTTGACGAGTTCGGTTGTGCTTCTCTTTGGCTCTGGATAAGTGTTGCATTTACTTCAAGTTTTATCAAAAATTTCTTGGCTCTGTTTAGTTTAAAATAGTTTAAAATAGTTAAAACTGTTACTGCTTATGGTTAATCAGTTTGCGTAGTTATTAGTGTAGTTAGCTTATACTTGCGCCATTGGTTTAATTTTTGGCCTTTGGCCCCTTTCTGGCTTAGTTTGGTATCCTGTGTGCTGGTTTATTCATAGAATTAGTAGTTGTAGGCGCCTTTTGCGCACTGTTAGACTGTGTGTGTTAATAGGATAGTCTAGAGTTTTTGCCGGTTTCCCGCTTGTTAATTAGCATCGTTAATTAGCTTGTTTTTAGCATCGTTGGATCGGTATCACTATTAACAGAACTACGTTTTGTTAGTTCTTGGCATAAGCTTGAGGTTTTTGCCAATTCCCGCTTATTTTACTGTCATTACTGTTTGAGAGTGTGATACTTTTTATTACCTTCTACATCTGTTTGAGTTAAAAGACCTAATTTCTTTGTTGCCCAGGCTAGGCCCGTTTAAGTTAGAGGACCTAGTCCTCGTGGTGTTTTTTTCCTTCCTGCAGGGCTAGGCCCATTTAAATTAGAGGACCTAGTCCGCTTTCTTCCTTTTCTTTGTGCATGTGTCTTTTCTGCAGAATGTCTAAAGAGAGTAAGGATCATAAGCCATCTGGCTTTAAGAAATGTATTAAGTGCTCTCAAAAAATGTCTATAACGGATGGTCACGGTAACTGCGTTTACTGTTTAGGGGCCATCTATTTACAGGAGACCTGTTTATTTTGCCATGCTTTCAGTCCTAGAGTGTTGCAGGAAAGGAAGAAGAAGCTCATCGTAAAAGGTTTTCTTAAACCTTCCTTTGAGGAAGATTTGTCTAGCTCCTCCTCTTCTTCAAAATCCACTAAGGGAAAGTCTAAATCATCGTAAAAGGCCCTCCCTGGCACCGGCTGGTGTCTCGGAGCCACCTCTTAAGTTCTCAGAATCTGACAAGTCCACTGTCTCATCGGCTCCACAGACCTCGGTGCTGACTGAGAGCAGTTTTGTGATTGCCGGGTCGTTTCCAAGTTTTTCAGAGCCACCGCTGAGACTACTCAGATTATTTCTCAGAGCCGGCCTATGGATCCTCTACCTGCCTCCTTGATATTGAAATCTCCGATACATCAGAGATCCTGCTCTCCTACTCTGTCATCCAGAATTTATCAGAAGAAGATGTGGAGAGGGTAGTGCTGAAACTTTTGAAGTTGTCTGCTTTGCCTAAATTGCTGTTGGCTCCGACCCAGTCAGTCCCGGAGCCACTCGAGTCCATTCAACCCTCTGCGATCATTCCTACTCCGAGCCATGCTGGTCTTTCGGAGCCGGAGTGCTTGGTACCACTGATGGAACCTTCGGCTCCAGCTCCCCCTGTGGCTGTTTTGGAGCTGAGTTCTGCTCCAACATTCTCGACGCCATCTAGTGTCTAGGGGCTGAAGATCCCTGGTCGGCCCCGACAGGGATGCTTGGAACCGAACTTCTTCGGTTCCGAGTCTTCCTCTCGGCATGTCGGCTAGGGGTGAGTTCGGACCCTACATCTATCTTGGAGCTGGCACCATCCTCTGTCTCCTCAGAGCCGGGGTGGTCCTCAGAACTGGTGATGTCGCCATTCGAGATCATGAGGAGTGTGCTGTCCCGGTCGTCAGCTCCTACCACAGGTACTGGCACTCTTCCCCTAAAGCACCTACTTCTGCCTCAGCTCCTACTCCCTCCAGAGACAGCAGAGACCCTCAGCCTTAGGAACCACTGGCTGGTGGCCCCCACTCTTCTGAGACCTCCTCGGAATGTCCTTCTGAGGAGCCCCCACGGAAGAGGACATGTAAGAAGAAGCATATAGACTCCCAGGATGAGTCTTTGACTTCTGACACTGACCTCGAGGAGTCAGAAGGGTCCCTCAAGTCGTCCTCTGATGATGTCTCCTTCATAGACGTCCTGGAAATCCTTAAACAGAGGTGCAGCTGTCCCACTGTCACCCCTTCTGAGTCTGTGTATCTGAAGGCTTTCGGGTCTCAACTTTCTGCCTCTTGGGTTTCTCCACCCTTCGAACTGATGGATTTAGTTAGTCGAAAGGTGTGGGATACTCCTGATGCTGTGGAGCCTGTCCCCAGGAGACCGAGCAAGTTTCTTTCTGCCCCTCCAGGAAGAGTTTTTTGTCTGAAGGTGTTCCTGTAGGTGCCATGGTGGTGGCAGCGGCCACTAAGAAGCAGCTAGCTGAGACCACTTCTATTCATCCACCGAATAAGGAGTCTCGAACGATGGACAGATATGGGAAGCGTATCTTTTTTTCAGCGGCATTTATCCTTAGATCACTGACTTACCTTACTCACTTTACGAGGCTTTAGAGATATCCAATTAAATAGTTAGGAGAGACTTTACAAGGTACATGTACTGAGGGAGTCCCTGACAATGTTTCTGCCTAGTTGTCCACCTTGAACTCTATCGTCAACTCTTCCATGCGGCTTATTTTGTATGCAGCCAGTGGAGTGAGTAGAGCAGCAGCTTCAGGAATTTCCGTAAGGCGTCATTCCTAGATGCGTTTGTGTAACTTTTCAGAACCGTTTAAGTCTACCTTTACCAACGCCCCCTTTGGTTCCTCATTATTTGGATGCAAGGTAAAGAAGTCCCAGAGGACTTTCCAGGAGTCACAGGGTGACTCCTCCTTCAGAAGCAGAGGAGGAAATGGTAGATGTCACCCTAGAGGCAGGGGCGGTCCGCAAAATCAGGGAGGTCGCGATTCCTTTCGGGGCCAGCCTTACCAGCGCTCCTGATGTGGGGCCTGACTGTGCTTCTCTGGGGCCGGTCGGGGGTCGCATAAGGAGTCTCGAACGATGGACAGATATGGGAAGCGTATCTTTTCTTCAGCGGCATTTATCCTTAGATCACTGACTTACCTTACTCACTTTACGAGGCTTTAGAGATATCCAATTAAATAGTTAGGAGAGACTTTACAAGGTACATGTACTGAGGGAGTCCCTGACAATGTTTCTGCCTAGTTGTCCACCTTGAACTCTATCGTCAACTCTTCCATGCGGCTTATTTTGTATGCAGCCAGTGGAGTGAGTAGAGCAGCAGCTTCGGGAATTTCCGTAAGGCGTCATTCCTAGATGCGTTTGTGTAACTTTTCAGAACCGTTTAAGTCTACCTTTACCAACGCCCCCTTTGGTTCCTCATTGTTTGGATGCAAGGTAAAGAAGTCCCAGAGGACTTTCCAGGAGTCACAGGGTGACTCCTCCTTCAGAAGCAGAGGAGGAAATGGTAGATGTCACCCTAGAGGCAGGGGCGGTCCGCAAAATCAGGGAGGTCGCGATTCCTTTCGGGGCCAGCCTTACCAGCGCTCCTGATGTGGGGCCTGACTGTGCTTCTCTGGGGCCGGTCGGGGGTCGCATTTCTTTGTATCCAGAAGCCTGGCTAGGTATCACTCAAGACAAGTGTGTACAAAGAATTATTACCAGAGGTTATGTCATACCCTTTTCTCTTCCACCGTTTGTTCCCAAGAAGATCCCAGATGTTCCACCCAATCACAAGGATCAGGCAACTGTGGAGGTCAACAAGTTGCCGTCAGAAAGAGTCATCCAAACTGTCCCAGCAGACCAAATAGGATCTGGAACTTACTCCAGATTCTTTTTAGTGCCAAAATGTACAGTGGACTGAAGGCCCATTCTGGACCTCAGCAGATTGAATGAATCAGTAAAGAAGGACAAGTTCCAGATGGTAACACTGCAGTCTATACTCCCGTTGTTAAGGAAAGACAATTGGATGTGCTCAATAGATCCCCAAGACGCCTACTACCACATAAAAATGGACAGGTCATCAAGGAGTCATCTACACTTCTGGCTGGGAGGCAGTCACTACCAGTTTCGTGCTCTGCCCTTTGGTCTCACCACAGCACTCAGGGTGTTCACCAAATGTATGGCAGTAGTGACAGCTCACTTGAGACATTGAGGATTCCAGGTGTTTCCGTATCTAGACGACTGGCTCCTGACTGCCCCCACCAGGCATCTACTTCTTCAAAACAGGGACGCTACTATTCAGCTTTGTGCCCAGCTGGAAATTTCTATAAATTGGGAAAAATCTGCCTTATTGCCCTCTCAATCTGTGATTTTTATAGGCGCAGAGATAGACACAGTAAACATGGTGGCTCGTCTTCCTGCCGAAAGGGCACAGAATTTGGTTCTTCAAATTCAGCGTCTTCTCCCCTTACGAAAGGTCAAAGCCAAGATTATTCTGCAGCTCCTTGGGACCATGGCTTCCACTGTACTATTAGTGCCACTAGCCAGGTTACACATGAGAATTCTTCAGTGGCTCCTGTTGTCCTAATGGTCCTTTCAGCACCTTTCATTATCTCATCACATTCTGCTGACAGAATCTTGCAAGAAGGACCCACCTTTGGTGGACATTACCCAATCAGCTGACCACGGGCACTTTGTTCATCGCCAACCTGTTGCCACTGTGACCACAGATGCCTCACAGATAGGGTGGGGGTGGCATTATCTAGGCAGGACTGTCCAAGGCACATGGTAAGATCACGAGGCTCACCTGTATATCAGCGTTCTAGAGATGAGGGTGGTGCTTCTGGCTTTGCAAGCACTTCACGACCTTCTGCCTCTGGGGATTATTGCAATGCGATCAGACATGTCGGTAGTATGGTATATCAACATCAGGGCGGAACCAAATCTTACCCACTCTGTCAAGAGGCCATGCGAGTTTGGAAATGGGCGATATCTTCCCAGCATTTTTTGGTGGCAACACACATTCCAGGGACAATCAACGTGATAGCCGACAAGCTCAGCTGGGCAATCCTGATGCCTCATGAATGGTATCTGAAACAGGAAACAGCAGAACAGATTTTTTTTGCAGATGGGGACAGCCTTGCTGTGATCTCTTTGCCAGCCCAATCAATGCCAAATGCAGCAGCTACTTCTCCCTCATCCCCCCTCCGGGGGAGTCACCGAGAGATACATTTGTTCACGATCGGCCCCTGGGTCTCCTGTATGCTTTTCCTCCCTTCCCCTCATTCCCAAGGTTATTCAGAAAGCGAAACGGCTGGGAAGCAAACTGATCCTCATTGCTCCTTACTGGCCTCGTCAGGTTTGGTTCCCCTTCCTCAGGCCTTTTCTCCTAGATGATCCTTGGATTCTGGACCCAGTTCCAGACCTGTTGACTCACATGTCAGGTTTGCTTCACCCCTCCTTACACACCCTCAATTTGACATTGTGGCTGCTCCAGTTCCATCCCTAGTCAGGCTTCACGACTTCTTGCCCTCCGTGACTCATATCCTTACGTCTTCTCATAAACCTTCCACTAGGAGAATATATTCCAGTAAATGGAATTTGGGTGGAGAAAATTAATGTTGACCCTTACACTGCCTCCATTCCAGTGGTTCTGGAATTTCTTTCTGAGCTTTTTCACCAAGGATCTGCGGCTGCTACTGTCAGAGTTCAATTGGCAGCGATTTCAAATTTTCATGTAGGTTTTCCAGATTGTAATCTGATGTCACATAAGCTGCGCAAAACCTTCCTTAAAGGTTCCACTTTAAGACCCCCTGTCCAAGAACCTGTGGCCTCATGGGATTTAAATTTTGTGTTAGCTAAATTTACCTCTCCACCCTTTGAGCCTTCTCATTCATCGTCTTTGAAATTTTTGTCTTGGAAGACATTGTTTTTGGTGGCTATCACATCAGCCAGACAGGTGTCAGATTTGCAAACATTGTCTGTTAAACCGCCATATCTGATTTTTCACAAAGACAGGCTGTCCCTTTGTACTAATCCCTCTTTTGTCCCCAAGGTCTGTTCTCATGCCACTTTGAATCAGTCCATAGAACACCCGGTTTTCTTTCCAAATCACTCCAATGCAGCTGAGTACAGGTTTCACCAGCTGGATGTCCATAGACAATTACATTTTTATTTGCAGTGGACTAAAGAAATCAGCAAATCAGATCAATTATTCATTTCCTTTTCCGAATCCAGGTTGGGCTTACCAATTTCCAAAGTAACTCTCTCTGATTGGATTTCTAGCTGTATAGCTTACGTTTACAATTCTGAGGGTAGACCTTTACCCTTTAAAATCAAGGCTCATTCTACCAGATCTCAGTCTACCTCTGCAGCCTTTGAAGCCAGGGTCCCACTTGATAATATTTGTGCAGCAACTATGTGGGCTACCCCTCACACTTTTATTACTCATTACAAATTGGATTTAACCTCCAGGGGTAGAGCATCTTTTGGTTCCACGGTACTCAGGAGTATTTTTCCTTGAGCCACCCAAGAATAAAGCACTAGGGATGCTGTTCCATATGTAAGAATGAAGGGTGAGATAGGACTGCAGAACATAAAGAAGTTATGTAATCATCATAACATTCCATCTTTGTAGTCCATCTCACCCTTCATTCTTACGAACCCGCCCTCCTATCCCCATCCTGGAAGTACCTGGAGACAGAAAAATTTTATTATCATTATTTATGGAGACCTTTTAGTATTGGCTTCTTTCTGTATGTTGTTATTATTTCTCTTAGCAGAAAACAAGATCTGGGGATTGTACTGGTGCACCATGGGTTAACCTACCAAGCCATGAGCCAACCAGAAGTCTTTCAGCTTGTAAATAGGCTGAGTCAGAGCTGAGGATTGGCTCCAAACCCATATGTAAGAATGAAGGGTGAGATGGACTACAAACGTGGAACGTTATGGTGAGTACATAACTTCTTTTTCCAGATGCATTAGCTTTTATAGTGATATTAATAGCTAAATTTCCTCAGAGCCTTTTTTTTTTTTTTTTACAAGGCTTTAATAGTTGGTTTGTGTGGATATATTAGTGTTAGAGCCCCTCTTATTTACAGGGCAATACTTCCTGTGAAATATTACTATTATTCTTGTTGGTACTTCTGAATATATATATATATATATATATATATATATATATATATATATATATATATATATATATATATATATATATATATTGTCTCTGATTATGTCTCATCAGGAGAAGGAAAAAGCCAAGTCTGGCTTTAAAAAATGCCCAAGATGTGGGCAAAAGATGTGTATAACCGATGGACATACTGAATGTGTCTACTGTTTGGGTGAGGTGCACCTTCAGGAAAGCTGTGCTATATGCTACTCCTTTAGCGCCAGAGTGTTGCATGAAAGAAAAAGAAAACTGATGGATAAGGGTCTGTTAAAATCCTCTTTCCAAGAGTCGCAGGATAAGTCTGACAAGCACTCCAAAAAGCCTTTAGAATTGATGAAGAGTCCATCTACTTCAAAATCAGCCTCTAGTAAAGCTTCGACATCGGTTCCACAGCCTTTGGAACCTACTGTCATTATGGTTAGGAGTTGGTCCCCGACCTTGGAGCCGGTATCTCCTACACTAAAATCTCCCATTTTACAGACGGTGGCTTCATCACATTCTTCATGGCCCTCAAGTAGACTGTCTGATTTGGATGTGGACCTGGTGGTGAAGAAGCTTTTACAGATACCGGCACTGTCAAAAATTTTATCGGCATCGTCCCCGGGGGCTTCAGAGCTGACTTTAGTTCCCCCACCATCTTCTGTTCCTCCTGCAATCTCCATGGAAGTTTTGGAGCCAGAGAGCGTGGAACTGATGGGACAGACACCTACTCTAGGTTTTTCGGCCCCAACTTCCCTGATGTCTTCAGTGCTGACCGAGAGATCCCAGAGCTGACTCTCACCAGTCGGGTCCAGGGGGGATAGTAGGACTGACTTGTCGGTGCTGACTTTACCTCCCAGGGCTTCGGTTTGAGTGAGTTCAGCCCTGACCTCTGGCTCGGAGCCTTCCGAACCGGCAAAGATAGTTTCCATCGAATCTTCAGATCTGAGGGATTCTTCTCATCAGGACCGAGGTGCCTTCAACGCTATGAGGAGGGCCTTGTCCATCCTGATGACCACTCCATCAGTTCCAGCAGCTCCCTCCCTGAACGCACCGGTGTCTGTCTCTTCATCACGTGCTCCATTAAAATGTAGAGATCCTGATCCTCAGGAAGCCCCATTGGGTAAGCCATGTTCTTGCGATACCTCTCCAGAAGCTCCCACTGAAGAGGTGCCTAGGAAGAGACTTTGCAAGAAGAAGCATCTGGACTCCCCACAGGAGTCTGTCACTTAGGATACTGACTTGGATGAGTCAGAAGGGTCCCCACACTCCCCCTCAGAAGATATCTCCTTTGCAGATATCGTAGAAATTTTTAAACAGGGGGGGGGAGGCTGGAAATCCCTTAACCCTACTGATGATGAGTCTGTCCTCCTGAGGGCTTTTGGGTCTCAACCCTCCACCTCTTGGGTGTCTCCACCCTTTGATGAGTTGCTCGAATTACTCATCCGAAGGGCATGGGAATCCCCAGACACCATGGACCTGTTCCCAGGAGGACTAATAAATGTATAACTTGCCTTCAAGATAGAACTTATCTTACTAAAGGAGTGCCTGCTGATGCTATGGTGGTGGCGGTGGCAGCCACCAAGAAGGAATTATCAGAGACTTCTTCATTTGTTCATCCTCCTAATAGAGAATCCAGGATCATGGACAGATACAGGAAGTGTATGTTTAGTTCAGCGGCCTTTGTCCTTCGATCGCTGAACTACCTCACACATTTTGCTAGATTACAAAGGGATCTCCTGCAGGAGCAGGAAGACACCCTGCAGGGTTCAGTAGCTGCGGAGGTTTCTGACAAGGTAACTTCCCAGCTGTCCACTCTTAATTTGATTGTGAATTCGTCCATGTGTCCATTATCATATGCAGCTGATAGTATGAGCAGAGCAGCGGGTACAGGAATCACTCTTAGGAGACATTCCTGGATGCGCTTATGTTCCTTTGCGGAACCCTTTAAGTCTTCCTTCATTAACACCCTCTTTGACGGTTCGTCCCTTTTTTGACCACAGGTAAAGGAAACACTTACCAGGAGTGACAAAGATGAAAAGACCTTCTCTGTCATCTGAGTACGTTTTTCTACCCCGAATAGACCTTACCCCAAAGGGGAGTGGAAAGATATGGTTCTGTAAATCTCAGGGATCTTTCCAGAACACTCATGGAGAAACCCCCTCTAGAGGCAGAAGAGGGGGTAATAACAGAAGACGCCACCCACGTGGCAGAGGGGGCCGCAGAACCAGGGTGTCAGGGATCAGTTCTTTGGTGAGCCTTATCGGCTCTCCTGAAAGGAGGCCCGACTGTTCATCTCTGGAGGCAGTCAGGGGGACGCCTTTCTTTGTACCTAGACGTCTGGCTAAAAATAACAAAAGACAGCTGGGTACAAAGCATAATATCCAGAGGATACTCAATTCCCTTTGCCACTCCACCCCCTCTAGTAAAAAAAATCCCAGACATTCCACACAGTCACAGGGACCAAGCAGCCTTAGAGGTCCAAAGGTTGCTGGAGAAAAGAGTCATCTAGCCATTCCCGACAGACCAGAGAGGATCCGGAACTTACTCAAGGTTATTTTTAGTTCCAAAGAAAACAGGGGACTGGAGACCTATTCTGGACCTCAGCAGACTAAACAATCAGTAAAAAAGACAAAGTTCCGGATTGCCACGCTTCAGTCAATACTCCCCTTTCTGGGGAAAGACAGTTGGATGTCCTCTGTAGATCTTCAGGATGTGTACTACTATATAAAGATGGACAGGCCATCCAGGGATCATTTACGCTTCTGGCTGGGAGCCAGCCAATATCAATTTCACACTCTGCCTTTTGGTCTCATTACAGCCGTCAGCGTGTTCACCAAATGCTTGGCAGTAGTCACCGCTCATCTGAGGCATTTGGGATTATAGGTGTTTCCATATCTAGACGACTGGCTCCTCACTGCCATGACCAAGCATCAACTCTCAATTCATTCAGGTGAGGGACACAACATTAAATCTCTGCAGTCAATTGGGGATTACCATCAACTCAGAAAAATCTGATTATCGGCATCGCAACAAACCATTTTTATAGGAGAAGAACTAGCCACAGTTTCAATGATGTTAAGTCTGCCTCCAGAAACAGTTTGTCTCTTACAAAAACAAATATTAGAGTTGCTTCCAAGGACAAAAGCCCCAGTCTCAATGGTACTCAAATTGCTAGGATCAATAGCGGCAGCGATCATAGCCATTCTCCTCGCATGAATGCACATGCGAGTTCTACAATGGCTCCTATTCTCTCAGTGGTCCTTTCAAGAACTCCCAATGTCACACCAAATCATTGTAACAAATATGTGTAAGTAGGACCTTCTATGATGGCTGACATCTCAGCAGGTAACTTGGGGCCATCCATTCACTCTACCCAATCCCGTAGCCACGGTGGCCACAGACGCTTCCTTGATAAGGTGGGGGGCATTATCAGGGAAGAACAGCCCAAGGCATGTGGAAGAAACACGAGGCTCATCTGCATATAAATGTTCTGGAGATGAGAGTGGCACTTCTAGTGTTACAGTCCTTTCAAGACTCTCTACCTCTAGGAACAATTGCAGTTCAGACAGACAACATGTCAAGGGTCTGGTACATAAACAAGGAGGAACCAAATCTTACCCCCTGTGTCGAGAGGCCTTGAGAGTATGGCAGTGGGCAATTTCCACCCAGCGCTTTCTGTTAACCATGCACATCCCGGGGAGATCCAATGTGATAGCAGACAAGCTAAGCAGGGCAATTCTTTTGCCTCACGAGTGGTCCCTAAAGAAACAAATAGAACGGATATTCCACAGGTGGGGCTAGCCTTGCTGTGATCTTTTTGCAACCCCAACACACACGAAATGCAGCAGCTACTTTGCCCTGATCCCACAAAGGGGGATGCCCCAAGGGATGCACTCATGCACAATTGGGACCATGGGTCTCCTTTATGCCTTCTCCCCTTCCCTCTGATACCCAAAGTATTACAGAAAGCAAAGTCTCTGGGAAGGACCATAATCTTAATAGCCCCTTACTAGCTTCGGCAAATTGGGTTTCCCTTTCTCCAGCCTCATCGCTTGGAAGAACCCTTGATCCTGGATCCAGTTCCGGATCTGTAGACCCATTCATTGGGGGCTCTTCATCATTCTCTTCATTCCTTCAAACTGACAGCTTGGCTGCTCCAATTCCAACAATAGCCAGGATTTATAACCTCTCAATGGAGGCCCAACATATTATAACATCCTCTCATAAGTCATCCACCAGAAAGTTATATCTTAGCAAATGGAAGAGATTTTCTCTATGGGCATCTCAGAATGTTGTTGATCCCTACCTAGTTCCAATCCCATCTATACTAGAATTTCTGACTAAACTTTTCAATGAAGGAGCTGCTGCAACTACCAATAGAGTTCAATTAGTAGCAATCTCAAACTTTCATCTTGGCTTCCAAGGTTCTAATGTCATGTCACATTGACTCTTTAAAGCCTTTCTTAAAGGTACCATTCATTTGAGACCACCAACCAGAGATCCAGCCATGCCATAGAATCTAAATTTTGTTCTCTCCCAAATTATATTACCTCCCTTCAAACCAGTCTCGTCCTGTCAGTTGAAATTCCTGTCATGGAAATTGTATTTTTGATAGCTATTACTTCTGTCTGGAGGATTTATGAGCTGCAGGCCTTGACCATCAAACCTCCTTATCTGATTTTCCATAATGATAGAGTTTCACTCAGAACTAATCCATCCTTCTTGCCAAAAGTTTATTCAGACGCAAATCTTAACCAATCCATTGAGTTGCCCGTTTTCTTTCCAGAATTTACAAATAAGGTGGAACACATGCTGCACAAACTTGATGTTCATAGACAACTCCGATTATATCTAGATAGGGCGAAACAATTCAGATCAACAGATCAGCTCTTTCTTTCCTTTTCGGAGTCAAAAAAAGGTGCCCCAGTGACAAAAGTAACCTTGTCAAGATGGCTATCAGATTGCATTGCCTTCATTTATAGTTCAGAGAGTGCTCCCTTACAAAAGAAAATAAAGGCTCATTCTACTAGAGCTGTTTCAACCTCATTAGCCTTTTCTGCAAGATTACCATTAGATTCTATTTGTGCAGCAGCTACCTGGTCAAGACCTCATACCTTTATCACTCATTACAAAGTAGACAAGGCCTCCAGGGACAGGACCTCCTTTGGTTCCACAGTTCTGAGGAACATTCTTCCGTGAGCCACCCGAGAAAGATGGTGCTTGGGACACTACCCATCAGTAAGAATGAACGGTGAGATAGAACAACTTCACATAAAGAAGTTATGTACTCACCACAATGTTCCATGTGAGTTGTTCATCTCGCCTTCATTCTTGTGTCCCACCCTCCAACCCCCATCCAGTCTACTTGAGGTCCGTCACCTTTGTTGTATGGTGCATTGTCTCTTATCCATTTCTCAGAGTAGCATATTAATGGTAGTAGGTAGTCAGCTGGCAGCAAACAAGATCTGAGGGAAGATCAGGGTGCATCATGGGATAAGGGAGTTGGCCTCAAGCTGGTTGAAGACCTCGAAATTTTGCAGTTGGCCGAGTCAGAGCCGAGGATCGGCTCTGAACCCATCAGTAAGAATGAAGGCGAGATGAACAACTCACATGGAACATTATGGTGAGTACATAACTTCTATTTTAAATTAATAGGCTGTAATCTTGGGTTGTTGCAGTGAGGATTGGGGTGCAAAAGTAAAGTGATCATAATATATGTAGAGCTGATACATTTTCTCTTACTTTTGCATTGGTGAATGTCTGGATTAAGACCCTTGGCTTAATCTAATAGCAAGTTTTAAGTGGAAGCAAGTAAATAAGAGAACACCGAATTTAATGAAAAGTTTTCCTTTATAAATGTTTCAGCTTGTCTTTAGAAGCCTGCAGCTGAGAACTACATTTTTTATCTTACATTTCCATGGAGACAAGCTGATAATAGGGTAATAAAAAGCCAGATCATTTGAGTCTTGGCTAAAACTTAATGAAAGCATACAAATTGTTCTCATTTGAGAGGAAAATAAAGATAAAATACAGCAGACCCCAGTTAGTGTAAGTAGAAGTAAAGGCAGTAATGTGTCTTAGCAAAAATAACCTCAATTTTAGGTTAATTAAGGCCTGTATTTGCAGATATCTATTTGGGACAATTGTTCCTATTAGGAGGTTAAACCTCAATATTTGAGGATGTGCTTAGTTTTGTATGCTCATTTATTCAGTGCTTCCATGTGCCTGGCTTTGGACACCTGTGACTACAAGACTTGGATTGCTTCTAAAACCATCTGGACATACAAAGCTGCTATAAGTATTTTTTGCAGTTGCTCTAACTGTCTGAGTAACGTTTAACACTTCTGTGCTGCAGTTATTGGTTTGATTGAATTTATCACGGTTTTTCAGCCTGCATGTTCATAGGTTCATACTAGGCTATCTGCCCAAGGGCATTTATAAGCCTAGCCCATAGTTATGTGGCTTTCGCCACCCCTTTAGTTTGAATAAAAACTATGCCTATCATTTTTCTGTGCCTCTGTCAAGCAGTGACACTGAAGTAATCCCTGGGGTATATCTGCGATCTCCCATCCATTGGTCAAGATTCCTCTTGAACAAGGCCAGCGAGGTGCTCTGCCTCACATGTACCGGGATTTTGTTCCACAGCATAGGGAGTCTCTGGGTGATGAATCTGTCCCTCCAGCACGTTCTATTTATAACCGTGTCAAGGTTTAAGTCTCCGCCCTTGTGGTTCTGAGGATCTAGATTTTTGAGGTGAAGCATATTCATCAAATCTGGGTTTGACATGGCCTTATATGTCAGGCACAGGTCACCTCTGAGCAAGCGGTATGAGACTGAATAAAGCTGGAGTTCTTTCAGTCGGGCAGCATAAGACATATTTTTGAGACCCTTTATCCTTTTGGTGAGGAACTTTTGGGGCCTTTCAAGCTGCATCAGGTGTCTGGTCAGATACATTCGAGCGGGCATTGTACTCAATCATAGGTCTAATGAGTGATGAGTACAGGGGACGATGACCTCCCTTGATCTAGATGTGAATCCCTTCATGATCAGGTGGGCGATATAGAAGGTTTTCCTAACTACTTTAGCAACATGAGTGTCAAGCGAAGACTACTGTCAACTTGGGTCCCCAGATCCCTGATGACTTTTCTGTGCTCAGTGGATTGTCACCTATATGGTAGCTAGGGGTAACCTTGTTTTTCCCGAAGGGTATGACTATGCATTTTTGGCGTTTAACTTCAGGCCATGGCTCTGGCACCAGTTATCCGTTTCTGTGAGGCCCTTCTGGAGGATATCTGTGTCAGATGTGTTTTCGACTATGGCCCAGTTTGCAGTCATCTGCAAACTTTGTCAGCCATAACCCTCCTGTGTTTGCTTGTACTTCAGAAAAGTAGATGCCGAACAAGAGTGGACCCAGGACTGAGCCCTGTGGGACACCACTTGTGACAGGCTTTGAGTCTGACATGGCTCCAGCAACTCTGACCCTGTGGGTTCTGTCGCTTAGCCAGTTTGCAACCCATCTTGTGATGTATGGGTTTACATTCAAGCTGATGAGTTTTTCGATGATACCTGAGTGGGGTATTGTGTCAAGGCCTTTGCCAGGTCGAGGTAGGCTGTATGGACTGCCTTTCCCTCATCAATGGCCTTGGTGACTGTCTCGAAAAAGTCAACCAAGTTTAAGAGGCAGGATCTGCCTTTGACAAAGCCAAACTGGGTTGGATCCAAAGTCTGCAAGTTCCCTATGTCTTTATTTATGAGTTCCATTATGATCCTCTCCATGGCTTTGCAGATAAGGCTTGTCAGGCTAATGGGGCGGTAATTTCCAGGGTCTGTGGAGGCACCGCCCTTATGAAGTGGGACCACAGTCGCCGTGCGCCACTCCTTGGGTGCGTATCCTGAGGTGAGGCTAAGATTAAACAGCTGTCCTAACTGTGGGTTTAATTCCTCGTTGAGTTCATGAAGCACACAGCCGGGGACACCATCCGGTCCCATGGATGCTGTGTTTTTGCCTTAGTGAGGGCAGTTCTCACCTGGGCGTTGGAGATGTTTGGGGCTACAATCCTCTGGAATAGATATCTCTCCTTTTGGGGAGGGTAGAAGTTTGCACTGAACCTGTCAGCCAGTATGTTAGCAATGTGTGTAGGTTCAGTAATTTTCACATCATTTTGAACTAATTCTGAGCATATCTGGGAGTGTCCTCCTAGGTTTCTAACATAGCTAAAGAAGGCCTTATGATTGTCTTTAGAGTCCTTGGCGATTTTTCCCTCAAAATTTGCCTTGGATGATTTTATGAGAGCTCTTAGTTTTTTACTTATAATGATCAAAGGTGTCTTACCTTTCAATGATTTTGCTCTATCTTGTAGTAGCTTCCTCCTTTTGTTGTAGAGCTTGTTTATGGCTGGGGTCCACCAGACTGGACGCTTGCCTTTGGTACAGAGAGTCTTAGTTTTGTTTGGGATTGCCTGATCCATGCAGTCCTGTAGGTGCTGGTAGAAGGCATTTGTAAGTGATTCAGCGGTTTGAGTAATGTTTACCACTGGCTCAGGGGCCTTAAAGGAGACCACACTAGTTTTTAGAAGTGTGAAATCGGCTTTTGAGAAGTTTTTCACTGTGGTCTTTTTGTTTCAGGTGGGGCGGGATGAGGACCTCCAGCGAGATTAGTTTATGATCTGATCTCACCAGTGAGGGTATACTTCGGTGTTGAACATTTTGATCCCATGTTCGTGATGATGAGATCAAGTATGTTTTCACCTCTTGTGGGGATGGTGACTAGTTGTTCCATGGCATTTGAGTTTATGAACTCCAGGAATCTTTGGGTTAGAGTGTTCGGGCTTGAGTAGTGTTCCCAGTCTATATTAGGGTAGTTGAAGTCACCTAGTATGATGGTGTTTGGAGATACATTTATCCTCCAATGTTTTCAGGAAGGCCATGTGAGGTTCCTGAGTTTGAGAGGGTGGCCTGTAACATGCTACAAATTGCAGAGCAGTCTTGCCTATGGTTAATTGCACCTGGATGGTCTCCGATGCATCGTGCGTTGCCACCAACCTTGAGGTGTGGGTGTCCTTTATGAATATGGACACCCCTCCTTTCTTGGTGTTGTCCGGATTTTGGGGCCGGAACGTATGATATGAGGTGAAACCTGTTAGTGCTGGGGTGCTCTCAGGAGCCTTGAACCAGGTTTCTGTCACAGCACAGACATCGATGTTCTCCATATTGAGAAGGGCCTCGAGCGTGCATCTTGAGATTGAGACTTCTGGCATTGAGCAGCATTACCCTTAGTTTTTTCCTTTTGGTGTTCTAGGGTGGTAGGTTTAGAATTTGAGCCTTGCCTAAAAAGGCACTATGGGGTGGCAAGAGCCTTTGCCAATATCCGGAAGCCCAGGGTGACAGGTGCAAGCCGTCCCTTGAAGCAGCGTGGCTTGTCCAGCATGTCATCCCAGGCAGACAGACATTGGATCCCCTTTGAATGACACCAGAATTTAAGCCAATTATTAAAGCTGATCATCTTATCACTGTATTGTGGCATCATTCTAGGTGAAGGTAGGATACTGCTCAAGGTCAGGGTTATACCTGCCTGGGCTACATAATCAGAGAGCTCCTCGACGTGCCTTTTCATGTAGTCCAAGGAGGTACGTCTCAGGTCGTTGACACCAGCGTGGACAATGACTGAGTCGTACTTGTACCTGCTGTTGAGAGACCTGAGTGCTTGCGTTATGTGGCGGATTCTAGCGCCCGACAGGCAGCTTACTGTGACCTTCTCCTTACTCAGTCTGGTGAGCGGGACGTCAGTGTGCCTGACTATGGAATCACCAATGACAAGTGTGTCTGGCATTTTGTTTGGCCTTAAGGGCTGTGACTGTTTGACACTCTGACTGTGTGGTCTATGTGTTGCATGTGTTGGGTCGTGAGGTGGTAGTTGTTTGGGTGTCTGCTTTGGTGGCCTATGCTGTTTTGGTAAATTTTTGACCAGAGCCTCCGAGTATGTCTTTGTGTGAGTATGTGTATGATTTGAAGTTGTGATGGTACCATGTGTGACTGGGTATGTATTGTGTGTGGTTGCCTTCTCCTCCTGTCTGGTCTTGCCAGTCCTATGTTGAGAGAGCTCAGCCTCTGCTATCTGTTTGTTACTGTACTGCTCTTAGGTTGTTTTAACAGTATTCTAATATTCCCTAACCTCCTCTGGTACTGCAAAAGCTGTTCTAGGTGTGCCAAAGTTCTACAAGACAGCAGGTCAATCCAAAAGCAAAAAGCTGTAGCAAATGTTGGTTAAATAATTTAAATAAAACATCCAAGGATTAAGCTCTTTCATAACTAGTACTTCATCAGAATCAATTCAATAAACGGTACACCATCCTTATATGCCCCACCCAATTGGTCACATGATCCACATTGTTAAAAAATTAAAACCAAACACTCCAATTTTAACTGCAACTCCATGAATACATTAACAATATTCATCATAAGTTCACTCAAATAAGTATTTTTGCGTTGTTAAGCTATATAAGATTTAAGTTTTAAAACACTCGCTATTGACACCTCTTCATTCAGACCGGGGGGGAATGGCATTCAACCTGAACTGCCAACACAGTTCTCTTTTCTCTAACATATCATACCATGGTCCCATCTTAGGTCTTGAAACACCTGTTCCAACACAAAAAAAAAAACAGAAAAAATGCTCTGGATACTCAATAATATGTTTTGCCAAAGTGTTACTATGGTCCTGTTTCCTCATGTCCACTTTGTGCTCATATATAAGCTCCTTGATTTTTCTCTTGGTTTTGCCAACATAGTAACCCTTGCAGATTTGGCATACGGCTGCAAACACTACCCCAAAGCTATTGCAATTACTAAAACACCTTGACTTAATAAACATTTGGTTAATTGTCAAAAGGTCACCTTCCAAAATGTTGTTACAATATTTAAAGTGATCACATTTAAAGGTACCAATCCTCTTGCTGCTACGTCCATATTCACAATGAACACAGACATGTTCCAAACAATTCTGCAAACAACCATAGGACGCTTTCCCATCTTCTCCCCCATTTCTTTGAAAAGGGAAAAAATCTGCCAATGTTTGGCCAAAATGTCTCTGATCTGGGTGGCCTCATTGCAAAACTCAGTGATGAATGCCTTATTCATCTTAAATGCATCCATTCATTCTCTGGTAAATACTCAGGATATTGAAAAATATGTGGAATGAATCAAAGGGACTATATCCCCATGCAGTCTTCTTTCCACTATGTTGTCACGAGTGGGGGCCACCAAGCTCGCAGGATACCCCCTCTTGAGCAACATGTTCTTCTCACATTCATCTACTAGTTGTTCATGTGAAGGAACCATTCTAGCCACTCTGACATATTGGCCTTTAAAATTCCAATTTTCTGATGTAGGGGGTGGTTGCACTCAAAATGCATCAAACTATTACTGTAAGTGGGTTTCCTATAAATTGTGCTAACCCATTTCCCCCCTTGGTAACCTTTAGAGATGGTAACATCTAAGTAATTGATACTATCGTGATGGGCACAATGGGTAAAACTAAGAAAAGGTGTAGAGGAATTGAATTCCATGAAGCCATCTAGCTCCCCCAAGGGTCTTTCCCAAACAATAAAAATGTCATCCAAGAAACGAAGATATAGCTTCCATAGTTTATCTTCAAAGTGTATAAAAAGGACGTGCCTCTCCCATTGTAGTAGCATGATATTAGCAAATATGGGAGCACATGACACCTCCATGGCTACCCCTTTCCTTTGCCTAAAATACTGACCTTCTAAAAAACAAAATTGTACTTCAGAACCAATTCCATACATAGAATCAATACATTTACAATATCATTGTTGAAATCAGTACTTTCACACAAGAAATCATGAAACCATTCAAGCCCCTGTTCATGTGGTATGGTGTTAAATAATTCAACCACATCTACAGTCAAAAATGTGCAGTCTTTTTCAACAGAAAATCCCACAAGTCTTTGCAAATATGCTCAAAAGTTGCCAAAGTTCTCCAGAGTCTGCCAAAATATTTTCTTACATTGTGCACTTCTCTGTATTTTGCTGAACATTTCTCAGGGAACTTATTTACAAGGATTCCTGATACTGCAGGAATTATGTGAAGCATTTTTTACTGCACTTGAGCTCAAAACCAGTTCATTTTACATTAAGAAGGTTCTTTTGCACTCCGGTGGGAGCAGAGCTGAATTCAACCCATTCAAGTAGGAAACTGCTGGTTTAAAGTTTATTGTGTTTTTATTTATTGGCCTGTGGGATTAATTGTGTAAAAGTGTTTAATCTTGCTGGTATAAAAGCCAGTTTGTGGAGAGGGCAGTACCAGCACTGGTCATCTAACCGGAGCTGCTCAACATTTAGCGACTTTTGCCTGAGGTCTGCAGAGATTCTTCTGAAATCCAAAGCATCCACTGCTAAAATAAAAAAGTACTTTTTGAGTTTTCTTTTCACTTTGCTGATTTATTTTATCATTTTACTGCCTTTTCCTTTACACTTTCCTTACTGTATTTTATCATTCTGCTGATTTTTACTGTATTATCATTTTACAAAACCTGTTAGTACATAGCATAAACTAGACTCAGATGTGATGAATCTAGACTGTATTGTTACACTTGAGCACTATTCCAGCCATCTTACTTTAGAAGAGCCCTGCCTCCACCCTTGTGGCAGAAGTGTGTAGTCTGAGCCTCATCTGAGTTGGAGATTACTGGAGGAAATCTCATTGTGTGTTTCCCCATTAGTAGTTTAACTTAAAGGTGTTTAATTTCACCTTATTTAAGCCTTGCATTTGCATGGGTTTACCCTCTTTTAACTGGAGCTGCTCAGTTTTGGCGGCTTTGGCCAAAGGTTTAGAGAGTTTCTGCTGAAATCCAAGGAGTCCACTGCTAAAGTTGAAAAAATAAGTACCCTGTGAGTTTCCTCTGCATTTTGCTGCCACATTTTGCTGATTGTTACTGTATTTTTCTGCACTATAAAAAAGCTGTTCTGTTGCTTTAAATAGCTAGTACATAGCATAGACTAGATTCACATCTGCTGAATCTAGACAGTATAGTTACACTTGCACTTTTCCAGCCATTTTACATTAGGGGGGCCCTGCCTGCACCCATGTGGCAGACGTGTGTAGTCTAAGCCTCATCTGAGTTGGAGATTACTGGAGGAAGGCTCATTGTACCTTTCCCATTAGTATATCTTAAAAGTGTTTAATTTTGCCTGTATTTAAGCCTTGCATTTGCACATAGCTGCACACTGCTCAATGGGGTTCATTGGTGCCCAGTATAGGCACAATTGCCATGAGAGACAATTTTCTCCTAGTCATTTGTTGGTGAACCCTCCCAAGTGTTGCCATAGTCTTCACCCCTAGCCTTCAATAGAATAAACCCCTTTCTTAATCCTAGAGCAAAATCTGGTCAAACTAGCCCACTTCCCAATAGTAGTTATATTAAAAACCTGCCATAATGGACTGTCAGTTTCCAACCATTTCTCCGGACAGCCTGATTGACATGGGCATCCTGAGGCAATGTAGTAATTGCCTCATGTATACTGACAACCACTTACTCCTAAAACAAACAAATACAGTATGTGAGAGATGTAATTACACTATGAATGTGGAATCAGTTCTCTCATGTGACAACAAATCGGAAATCAAACAGATTGTCAGCACACACACACGCACACAAAAAACCTCTCACACAAAACCAGGTCACAACACACAAACCTACATACCTGCAGGTACTCAATAGAAGCCTACAAAAGATCAGAGACTCCCAAGCACAAACCACTTCCACACACTGCAAAGCAAATATAATCCATTACACATAACACACATACACCAGTGTCTCAGCAACTAAGCCCGTAAGACAAAACACCTCAAAACCAAATGTCCTGGTGATAGACAATTGCATAGTAAGACACACAGATGTCCCCCTTACCAGGCTGGACAAGGAGAATGTCACAGTCAGCTGCCTCAGGTGCCATGATCTGTCAAAACATACATGCACTCAAATCAATCAACAATTGCTATGATTCTGTCATAGTACATGTTGAGGTGAATGACTTGAGACATACCTCTCTGGACTATATGAAGAGAAACATGACTGAACTCTCAAGAGTGTGTGTCCCAGGCAGGTATGTCCCTAGACCTAAGCAGCATTCTACCTTCGACCATGATGATGCCACAGTATAAACAAAAATGACTGACTTGGCTTCTGGTGTCAATCCAGGGGGATTCAGTGTCTGTCAGCCTGGGAAGACATAGTTAATAGACCACACTGCTTTGCCAGAGATGGTCTTCACCTGTCGCCTCTAGGCTTTTGGATCCTGGCAGGAGGGCCCTGCCTGCACCCATGTGGCAGAATTGTGTAGTCTAAGCTTCATCTGAGTTGGAGATTACTGGAGGAAAGCTCATTGTACCTTTCCCATTAGCACTTGCCACCTGATAGTGTCTTTTTTAGGGAATGTCAAAACAAAAAAAATTCCAGTGTAAAGAAAAATCCACTCGAGACAAACTTAAGGTTATGCTGCTTAATGCTAGAAGCCTAAACAGGAAACTGCACTCCCTGGAAGCACTCCTCACCTTGGAAGATGCTGACATCTGTGCAGTCACTGAGACATGATTCAAGACTGCAGAGAGCACCCAGGCCATGCAAGGCTGCAATGCCTTCCACATGTTCAGACCCCAAAATGAGTGTGAAAGAACGAAAGTTGGAGGTGTATCTGTCTTCAGTAAAGCCAAATACACCTCAAGACTAGTTAAACAGTATGACTCTCTTGAGCTACTCCAGGTCCAACTAACTATAGGTGAAGCACCCTACCACATCATTGCTAGCTACAAGTCCCCCACCATGAAGAAAGAGAAGCACACTGCTACCTGGACTTACTAGAGTCACTCACTATACAGCCAAACACTTTGTTCATAGGAAAGTTTAACTATCCTTCCATCGATTGGGTGACATACATGAGCACAAACATGCTCGCCTTGAGGTTCCTGGACTTTGTCAATATAAATGTCTTGAAACAGCTAGTCTGCACCTCCACAAGGGGCTCAAATGTCCTAGACTTAGTACTCACCAGTGTGGGGGGGGGGGTCACTGCACTACGCCCTGTGTGTTGCCCTCCCTGGTAGGTCAGACCATAAATCTGTCTTGTTTGAAGTAATGATCAGACCCGACACCCTCACAGGAGCCAAAAAATATAAAATTTCTCCAACGCAAACTACAGTCTACTAGGCGACGGTATAAAATGTTTCAAACCCCCTGTTAACACAACCAACAATGACTCCAATGCAGAGGAGTACACAAATGCCCTGTATAACTACCTAAACAACTGTATGGACTCAGCTAAACCTGACCGGATCAAAACCAGAAACTCCCGAAAAAACAGGCCACGCTGGTGGACCTCAAGTATAAACAGGTTATATAATAAAAGGAAGAAACTGATGTCTAAGAACAGGAGGGAAGTTACTCAGCAGAAAAAGAATACCCTCCACAGCCTAAACAAGCAAATTGGATATCTTGTAAAATCCTCTAATGCTAGTTACAAATGTAGCTAAAGATAATCACAAGGCATTATTTAGCTATGTCTGAAATCTAAAAGGGAACGCCCAGCTATGTGTCAAACTTATAGAGGATGGTACCTCTCATACTGAACCTGAGGAAATTGCCAACCTGCTAGCTGACAGATTTGGCATAAACGTCACTCCCAGTCCTCACTAGTCATAACCTAATGCATACCTTACACCAGTCATCTTCCTACTATCTCCAAGTAGCAGGTCACATCCATGCTCTCCAAGGCCAAAAACACTGTCTCTATCGGACCAGATAAGAACTGAACCAGTTGGCACTCTCTTTAACCTCAGCCTGAGGACTAACTTTGTTCCAGTAGAGTGGAGAACAGCAACAGTAATCCCCTTGCACACAGGGGGTCCATCAACCAACCCTGGGAACTATAGACTAATACGCTTAGATAGCCTTATCTGCAAGGCCATGGAAAGGATCATCATGGACCTTATCAACAAGGATATAGGTGACCTTCAAACTCTTGACCCAACCCAGTTTGACTTTGTTAAGGGTAGGTCATGCTTACTGAACCTGGTAGACTTCTTCGAGAATGTCACAAAAGCCCTGGATGAAGGTGAAACAGTACATACTGACTATCTTGACTTACCCAAGACTTTTGACACAGTCACCCACTCGGGTATTATTGAGAAACTCTCTCAGCTGGACCATGAAACAGTGGCAAAAGACTTTGCAGTTAAACCATGATAAAAAAAAACAAATTATTATTCCACAGATAAAAATACATGATAAAAAACAAATTATTATTCTACAGATAAAAATCCAAAGGGGGATATTCCAAGGTGACTCTCTTGTCACCACTGCCCTTTTGCTTTGCCCTTAACCCATTAAGCTGTCTAACAGATTAGGTCATGGCTGTAATTTGACTCCCAGAAAGCAACAAAGTGTAAGGACTTCTCATCTTCTCTTTGTCAATGATTTAAAACTGTACATCAGATAAGGAACTGAAAGCACAGCTGCAAGTAGTCAAAACATTTTCAGATGATATAAGAATGGGCTTTGATCTTGATAAATGTGCAAAAGCAACCTTTAAAGCAGGAAAGCTGCATCACCAAAAAAACATCAGTTTGGGACAAGAATGTGATATAAAAGAATTTGAGCAAGAGGGAGTGTACAAATATTTGGGAATTGATGAAGGATCAAAAATAAAACATGAACAGATGCAAATAAAACTCAGTAAGGTATATTTTAGAAGACTTAAATTAATACTGAAAACCGTGTTGACATCTAGGAACAAAGTTCAAGCTATAAACCAATTTGCTCTTTCTGTCCTAACTTACAGTTTTGGAATGACTGGCCACAAATGGTGTTGGATAGATTAGATAGGAAAGCAAGAAGGAATTATGCTCATCAAATGATTCATAAAAATCAGTGCATACCAAGATTATATATTCCCCATTCCGAAGGAGGGATGGGCCTCCTTGAAATTGTTTACATGTATAGATCTGCAATTGCGGGACTGCATACGTATTTGCTGACCTCACAAGACCCAAACATAGTGAAAGTTTTGAAACATGAAGAGAATAAATCTAAGATGGCTTCCCTCTTTAGTCTAGGAGGAGCATATCTGCATCAAGTGGGAAAGGAAACCAAACCAGAAGTAGATAAAAATCAGGCAGCAACTGAATGTGCCAAAAACAAAAGAAAGCATATATGGTGAAGGATCAGATGAGAAAGCAAGAAATGTGGAAAATGCATAAATATAGTTGCAAGTATAGAAAACTCATGGAACAACCTCATGCTGATCAGGACTGAATACAGGAATGATTAAGGAGAGGTGAATTTAAACCAAAAGATGAAAGGTTAATATTGGCGACCCAAGATAATGGACAACGTACATGGTTTACAAAGTCCATTGAACATGTGGGAGAAACAGACAAATGTAGATTTTGTAAAACAGAATTGGAAACAGTTGCTAGCTGTGACATACTAATGGCAGAAGGACTGCATACTGAAAGGCATAATAATGTGGCAAGTCTGTTGCATGGGGGAATTGTGCAAACATAATATTGAAGTAGCTGAAAAACACTGGAAACAGGAGCCACAAAGCATCACAGAAAAGGATGAAGTTTACATCACATGGACTCACCCATTACCAATTCAAAAGATAGATACAAGAAAACCAGATATAGTGGTCCATGAAAAGAAGACAAAAGTAGCATTGATCATTGAAATCGCTACACCCAGTGACTACAGTGTCTTGCATAGAGAGAGACAATGTGTCATAAAATATCAGGATTTTCAGGCAGAAACAAGAGCACTGTGGAAGAAAGATACCCAGACAGTTCCAATAGTAGTAGGAGGAACAGGTCTTATAAAAAGAACCTACAATCATATTTGGATATGTTACCGATACCTGCAACTCCATATGAATTGCAGGAGGAGTCATTACTGGGCACATTGCAAGTACTGTGAAGAGCACTTCTGGCTGACATGAAAGATTGAAACAATACTAATTTCATGACCTTTAATCATACTTTGACATAGGAGTGGGGTCCATTCCCATCATGGTACTAAAAACCCAAAAGATTTGGAGAAATTAAAACTGGGGATTAACCCATACCTCACTAAATGGGTAGCCAACTGGCTCACCGAAAGAGCACATACTGTCATAGTTGGGGATTCCATCACTACTACTAGACCAGTTACCAGTGGCATACCGCTAGAATCTGTGCTGGATTCTCTACTGTTTGGAATCTATTTCTCAGATGTCCAGGAAAAAGCAGGTGGACTTTGGCTTACCAAGATCAGTGATGATTGCAAACTGGGCGCATTGAGTCCCCAAATGATGTTAACATATTACAAAAGGGGCTAACACAGACAAATTATTGGTGCCAAAGCCATGGACTAAAACTAAATGCAAAAAAGTGCCTTATTATCCCCTTTAGCAAAGAGGAAGTCCCTGCAAATTACAATGTTGACAGCACCCCCCACCTTATGTCTCAAACCAGTTGTGTGAGATTTGGGAACACAGTTTGATAGCAGTCTAAACTTCAATCACCATGTGTCCACAGTGGTAAGGAAAACCTTCCTTTTTGTGCATCTCATAAGTAAGGGCATCGCATCCAAGACTAATGATGTTATAACTCCTCTGTAATCGACCGTCATCAGACCACTAAAGTACAACTCTCCCATTTGCATGTACCTTGAGACCACAGAGGTCTCTCACCAAGAAAATTCAGGGCCTCCAAAACATGACCTACATGGAAAGACTGAAAGCCCTGTCACTATACTCTGTATCCTGCTGTTGAGAGGCGACTTGTGCCTGTCCTACAGAGCAGTCTCTGACCCTGCTGTAATGGAAATGCTGCACATCCTCAAATCAAATGGGACAAGAGTCACTTGCTCTAGGCATCTAAACCTAGCCTGTGACATTACAGAACATGCTGGAGACACAGATATAACTCCCAGAGATTCCCTGTCCTCTGGCATAAACTCCCAATTCACTTGAAGCAGAGCTCCTCAATAACCCTATTCACATGCAACCTAGACAATTGGATGGGAGACTGTAAATTCACTCCGGGGTTGGCATCTATGCCCCTCATGGACAAGGGCAGTCAGTGCTGATCATAGACTATCTCTGCGAATAAGGACACTCAAACCAAGGTCAGTTAGGGAACACTGGTATAACATGGCTAGGCTTGTAAAGGCCCTAGTGCCATTAGCCTAGTAACCTCCTATGAACCTGTGAACATATGTTTGTATTAAATTAACAGATAATGGGGTGTCCATGGTGGTGTGTTTGCGGGTTTTCATTAAAACAAAAAAGCCTTGTCTTGTAAAATGTGACATAAGTTCCAGTGTTCATGATAAGAAAAAATGAATAAAAGATTAACCTGCCAGACATTACTGGTTGTATGTATCACAAGAGCTTTAAATAGACATTTAAAAAAGTGTCATATATAATAGGTGGGAATAATGGAGTCTGTGTTATAATCTCGAAAGTTTAATAGTTCGAATGCATACACATTAAACTGTATGCATCGAACTATTAAACAATCGAACCCAAATAAAAATATTTTTAACCCCCCCCCCAAAAAAAACTAACAAGTGTAGGCAGGGGGGCAAGCCCCCCTGCACCCCCCACTACTTAAATATACCAACTCCGAGATCGAGCTACAGTGTGGGAAAGGCAAATTTTCCCTTTCCGGACCATACTTCGTTGAAGTGCGATCTCTGAGTTGCTATATTTAAGAAGCGGGGGGGGGTGCAGGGGGGCACAGCCCCCCTGCCTAAACACCCTTTACTTTTTTTTTTTTAATAGGGTCTACTAGAATTTCGATGGTTTAATGTTTCGATCACTAAAGTTCAATCTTTAGTGATTCAAAGCATTAAACCTTTGCGATTCTAATAATAGACCCGGAATAATGACATCTTACCATAATGGCGACATTTTCTTGGACAGAGAATGGTCTTACAGGTATAGACAAAAAGGAAAGAGCTTTTCTCCCCGGACCTCCGCTGAAAATGGACATGCATCTAGTCGGACTATCCCGGTCAACAAATGTAAAATAAAATAAATAAGTAAATAAAATTATATTAAGAAATGCAGAGAGCAAATAGCAGTGCTATAGGAGACAAATTTGGAAAGAAATGGGCATGAGAATTTAATAAAGAAAGCATTTCAGGATGGATATTCAGCAGAATGTCAGGGACAAATGAAAATGGGAATGCTTATATTAATTGCTAGAGTAGTTCCAATAGTGATAGAAGAGGGGGGAGATAATGGCAAATTTATGGTAGTAAGGGACTACTGGCAAGGGATGAGGATTACAGAGCATGTATTTATACTCCATCTAAAAATTCTGTTACAGAGCTTAACAAAATTGGAGAGAAATAATCAACTTTCAACAGGGAATATTAATTATAGGTGGGGACTAGAATCTGATTTGCAGCAATGAGGGTGTATCCGGGGGGGGGGGGGGGGTGGTGGAAGGAAAAAAAGTAAAAAAAGAGAGTAGATTTCTGAAGAAATTTATGAAAATATTTGGTATAGAAGATGTGAATTTAGTACTAGGAACTCTGAGAGAGTTTATATATTATTCCCCAAGGTACAAAAACTAAGCTAGAGTAGACAGAATTTATATTTCACAGGAGCGTGTGCATTTAATTGAGAACTTTGACACGCATCCAATAACTATTTCAGATCTTGTGATGATAACTACTAAGATAAAAATGCAGGGTAATGAAATAAAGAAGAGACACTGGTGCCCCCCACACACGCCTGTTAAAAAGAGAAGAATTTAAGGAATGGGTAGTAGAAATTGTTTGGGAGTTATTAGGGAAGATAAAAAGTACTCCAGAAGTCATAGCTAGTGAGCGGATAAAATGAAATAAAAATGGAGTTTAAAAATACTGCAGAAGTAAAAGAAAAACAAAATATGGTTAAGAGAAATAAAAAAATATTTAGAGGAGCTGAGAAAGATTAACGTATTTTAGAATAAGGGGAATCAAAAATATTTAGAGGAACTGAGAAAGATTAACATAAATTAGAATAAGGGGAATCTAACAGAATAAGAAGAGGAACAACTGCAAAGTGCTAAAGAGATAATAAGGGAGTGTTTGGATAATATGAGTGAGTTTAGAAATATTAATTTTTTTGTTAATAACTCCAGAGCACAAAAAAGTTTGGCATATTGAATTAGGCAACAGAAAGTAGAAAGGGTTGTTACCAAACTTGGATAATCTATAACAAGAAAAATAACCAGATATCCAGCACTGGTATTAGAGATAATTCTGACATTTTATGAAAATGTGTGTAAAGCTGAGAAGTGGGGAAATAAAGAAAAAATCACAAATTTATTTTATTTTATTTTACATTTGTTTACCGGGATAGTCCGACTGGACATATGTCCATTTTCAGCAGAGGCCCGAGGAGAAAAGCTCCACATGAATAAAACAGTAATATATATAACATTTATACAAGAAAAACATTTATACAGAGTGGCATTTATGTTGTACAAGAAAAGTGGCACTAATTACGTAACAGTTGTGTATAATGTATCATTTACACATAGTAAATAGGTAAGTAATTACACAGTAAGGTACTGGAAATATTTATGAAAGATTTAAATATGCCAAGGTTAGAGGAAGATGAGGTTGAACAATTAACAGTTAAAACAGGGAGAGATGAGATAAAAATGGTTATGTATAATCAATTTGCAGGAGAATCTCCAGGAATAGATCATATTCCTGTAGAGGTTTGGAAGTTAGGAGCAAAGAAAGTGATAAAGATCTGGAAGGTTTTGTTTAATAGCATTTTAAAAGGAGGAGAAGCACCAACACGCTGGAAAAAATCTGTGGTGACTGTAATACCTAAATATGGTAAGGAAGCATCATATAGGCACATATACATTTTAAACCATGAATTTAAAGTGTTTATATGTATAATGGCTAAAAGAATGACAAAGGTGTTGCCGAAATTTATAGATATGGATAAGTGTGGTTTTGTGGCGGGAAGGCAAACATTTGACAACATTGACAGAATAACAATGATCCAGAGGGAAACCAAATGTAAGAAAATACCGCTGTTGTTGTTGGGTCTTGATGTAGAGAAAGCATTTAACAGAGTAAGCTGGGATTTTATGAGTAGGGCAATGAAAGAATTTGCATTTCCTGGTACAATAATAAGGTTATTTAGGAGGCAATATGAGGGATCAGAGGCAAAAATCAAAATCAAAATGGGAGGTTTCCTCTCTAATACGTTATGTCTGAACAGAGGAACCAAGCAGGGTTGTCCTCTTTACCCTTTATTATTTGCGTTATATTTAGAACCATTGGCAAGAAAAATAAGAGAATCAGAAATTCAAGGATGTAACTGGAATGGTATTCAAGAAAATTTGGATTTGCAGATTATATTGTTTTGTACCTGACAGAACCAGAAAAGGACATCTCAGTGTTCTGGAATTTTCTGAGACAGTTACATTTTTGGGGGGATATAAAATTAATGAAGATAAAACAAAATTCATAACTGTTAATTATGTACCTACACATGGATAGGTTCAGCAATACCCACATTCATTGAGACATGATAAAATGAAGTATTTATGAATGTGGGTTAAAAAGGATTCTGTTATGGCAGCTAAGGATGTGTGGGGAGAGACTAAACAAAAAGTACAAAAACTGAGAAACTGGAAGCCCTTGCCTATGGATATGGATAGCAAGATGCAAGTAGTAAAATTATTTCTAGTCCCTTTAGTTTTATGCACAGGTTAGGCATATTTTTATCAACCAGTGGAGAAAGTGAAGGATTGTATCTGGGAGAGGAAGAAGACAAAATCAGGTGGGATAAGTTGATCCTTCCAATAGAACAAGGTGGTTTAAAATTACCTGATGTATAGGGATATTCCAGAGCTACACATTTAAGGCTCTTATACATACCAGTAGCAGAAAGCTGCTATTTGTGCAATTCCATGAGTGCAGTATTTCTTTCTGACTTTGTGATAAGGAAGTAGGTAGAAGTCATGAAGATTTAATACACTTCAGTTTTGTGTGACGTTTTAATTTAGAACCTCCTTGGAATTTACTGAAGGTACCAGCATCTCTTAGTGCTGAAAAAAGGCAGGCAGAGGGACACCGTGGTGATAGATTAAACTGTTGAGAGGACTGGCAGAGAGGTTGGACATGCCCATGTCTGTCGTGGGGGAGAGGGACAGTGGTTTCCACCTGACTCATGCCCTGCTGTAATGACAGGGCCTCTGCTGGAGATAAGAGGCTCATCATGCTGTGAGGTGCTGATGTGAGGGAAGATGTGGGAATAACTATCAGGTTGGTAACAGTAGCCCTTGTTGGCACATGTGGGGAAGCACATATGCACAAACAGAAAAGCAGAAGTGGCCCTTATGGTAAGTAAGTATTCACATTACCACTAGGGGTGGGATTACTCCATAAAATGACAATTGCTTGATGCTGGCAAAAACACAAAGTGCCTTATTTTATCCCCTTTAGCATTCTAATGGCTTCCTGAATGTTGGCACTCCTTGGCTAGCAGAATGTCTGATTGAGGGGAGACCTGATGTTTGGCACTCATAGGAGTAAAAGTCATGTAAAGAAAGTTCCCAAACTCTCCTCCATTAGCAACTTCAGGACCATCTCTGTTCTACCAAACCTCTTTTTGGAAAGCTAGTTTACACCCAGCTGTGTGGCTGTTTCCAGAAATATAGTCTGCGATCTCCACCATCATCATGACTTTTAGGTTCATAGGTAGGTACTAGGCTATCTGCCCAAGGGCATTTATAAGCCTAGCCAGAATGTGTTGGCTTTCGCCTCCCTTTTAGATTAGTTTCCTGGGCCTCTGTCCAGCAGGGCCACTGATGTGATCCCAGGTGTATATTTACGATTTTCCATCCACTCGTCAAGATTTCTCTTGAAAAGAGTCAGTGAGGGGCTTTGCCTAACATAGACTGGGATTCTATTCCAGCGCGAGGGAAGTCTCTGGGGCAGGAATCTATCCCTCCAGCATGTCCTATTTATTGTTGTGCTGAGGTTTAAATCCCTGGAGCATGTGGCTCTAAGAGATTTGGTTTTCCTTAGGTGGAGCATGTCCATTAATTCAAGGTTTGACATGGCCTTGTACGTAAGGCAGATGTCTCCTCTGAGGAGGCGGTAAGCAACCAAGTAAAGATGGAGTTTCTTTAGCCGGGCTGCATAGGGCATTTGTTTGAGGCCCATGATCCTCTTGGTGAGGTACTTTTACGGTCTTTCCAGCTGTTGCAGGTGTCGAGTAAGGTACATCCCAAATGGGGCGTTGTACTCTATTATGGGCCTGATGAGCGATGTGTAGAGGGGCACAATAACCTCTCTTGATCTAGATGCAAACCCTTTTGTGATTAGGTGGGCTACGTAGAAGGATTTTCTAACTACTTTGGCAATGTGGTTATCAAAGGAGAGGTTGCTATCTACTTGGGTCCCCAAGTCCCTAATTACATCTTCCGTACTTAGTGGATTACCTCCTATGTGACAGTTTGTGGGCACTTTATTTTTCCCAAAGGGGATGACTATGCACTTTTTGGCATTTAGCTTAAGGTCATGATTCTGACACCAGGTATTCGTCTCCGTGAGACCCTTCTGGAGAATGTCTGTGTCAGCCGGGGAGTCAATTATGGCCCCCAGTTTGCAGTCGTCTGCAAACTTGGTCAGCCATAGTCCTCCCGTGCTTGCCTGTACCTCAGAGAAGTATATACTGAACAGGAGGGGTCCCAGGACTGAGCCCTGAGGGACTCCACTTGTAACCGGTTTAGAGTCGGACATAGCATCTGCAACTCTGACCATGTGAGTTCTATCCATGAGTCAGTTTGCAACCCATCTCGTGACATAGGGGTTAATGTTCAAGCTGGTGAGCTTTTCTATAATGCCAGAGTGGGGAATGGTGTTGAAAGCCTTTGCGAGGTCCAGGTAGGCTGTGTGGACTACCTTTCCCTCATCTATGGCCTTGGTAACTGTTTCAAAGAAATCAACCAGGTTTAGGAGGCAGGATCTGCCTTTAACAAAGCCGAATTGGGTAGGGTCCAGTGTCTGGAGGTTCCCAATGTCTTTGCTAATGAGTTCCATGATGATGCGCTCCATGGCTTTGCAGACCAAGCTAGTCAGGCTTATAGGGCGATAGTTTCCGGGATCCGTTGTTGCACCACCTTTGTGGAGCGGGATAACTGTTGCTGTACACTATTCTTTGGGTACATAGCCTGTGGTGAGCCTGAGCTTGAACAGTGAGGTTAGGTGAGGGGTTAGTTCATTTTGGAGCTTGTGTAGGACGCAGCCTGGGATGCCATCTGGTCCCATTGATGCTGTGTTCTTGGCTTTGGACAGGGCTGTTTTCACCTGAGTGTCTGTGATGTCTGGGGCTCTACAATCTTCTGGAATGGACACGGGCCCTTTAGGGGGTGGGGGGGTAAAGTTCGCACTGAACCTGTCAGCCAGGATGTTGGCAATGTCTGTTGGTTCAGTGTATTTTTTGTCGTTTTGCACTAGCTCCGAGCAGATCTGAGAGCTGCCACTTAGATTCTTGACATAGCTAAAGAAGGCTTTGTGATTATCTTTAGCGTCTTTGGCAATTTTTCTTTCGAAGTTGGCCTTGGATGATTTTATGAGAGATCGTAGTTTCTTGCTGGTACTGATTAGGGATGCCTTCCCTTTTTGGGATTTTGCTCTATCATGTAGTAGTTTCCTCCTTCTGTTGTAGAGATTATTTATGGCCAGGGTCCACAAGACTGGTTTCCTCATTTTGGAGGAGTGAGTCTTTGTTTTACTTGGGATGGCTTGATCCATGCATTCCTATACATGTACATAGAATGTATTTGTGAAGGATTATGCGGTTTGGGTAGCATTATCCTTTAGCAGTGGGGCTTTGAAACTTTCCTCCTCGGTCTTGAGAAGTGTGAAGTTTGCTTTTGAAAAGTTTTTTACAGTTGTTTCCTTGACTGGGGGTGGGGTCGGGATGTGGATGTCTAGTTTGATTAGTTTATGATCTGATCTTACCAGCAACGGGTTTACCTCTGGTGTGGAACATTGGTCACCCATATTGGTGATGATCAAGTCCAATATGTTGTCACCTCTCGTGAGAGTGGTAACCAGTTGTTCCAGGGCGTTTGAGTTTATAAACTCTAGAAAGCATTGGGCAAAGGAGTTTGTACTTGAGTAGTTTTCCCAGTCTATGTTTGGGTAGTTAAAATCACCCAATATCATGGTGTTGGGTAGGATCTTCATATTTTCCAGTGTTCTCAGGAATGCTGAGTGGGGGTCTTGAGACAGGGTGGGTGATCTGTAGCAGGCTACAAACTGAAAGGCAGTTTTGCCCACTGTTAGTTGCACATGGATGATCTTCGAGGCCTCGTGCTGTGCTACAAGCCTGGAGGTGTGGGAATCCTTGATGAAAATGGATACACCGCCGCCTTTTTTATTTTGGTCTGGGTTCTGGGGCTGAAGGTATGGTATGAGTTATAGCCTGGTAGTGCTGGGGTGCTCTCTGGAGCCTTGAACCAGGTTTCTGTTACTGCACATAAATCGATTCCCTCCTTGCTGAGGAGTGCCTCGAGTGCGTGCATTTTGAGGTTTAGACTTCTGGCATTGAGTAGCATTACCCTCAGTTTTTTGTTGCTTGTGTTGTTTACGGAGGTGGGTTTGTCTTTTGAGCCTTGCCTAAAAAAGGCACTATGGGGGTGGCAAGAACCTTGGCCAGTATTCGAAAGCCCAAGGGCGACAGGTGCAAGCCATCTCTTGCAAAGCAACGTGCCTTGTCAAGCATGTCATCCCAGGCTGACAAACACTGGATCCCCTTTGAATGACACCAAAAGCTAAGCCAGTTGTTAAAATCGATCATTTTATCTTTATACTGTGGCATCATTCTTGGTGAGGGCAGGATGCTACTCAGGGTCATACCGGCCTGGGCTACATGATCAGAGAGCTCCTCTATGTCTCTCTTCATGTAGTCCAGGGAGGTACGTCTCAGGTCGTTCACACCAACATGGACAATGACAGAGTCATATTTGTACCTGTTATGGAGTGACCTGAGTGCTTGTGTTATGTGGCAGATCCTGGCACCCAACAGGCAGCTTGCAGTAGCCTTCTCCTTGTTCAGTCTAGTGAGAGGGACGTCAGTGTGCCTGACAATAGAGTCTCCTATTACTAATGTATTGGATGTGCTGTTTAGCCTTAAGGGCTGTGATTGCATGGCACACTGACTTTGTGAAGTATGTGATTTGTGGTTGTTGTTGGGGGGTGGGGGTTGTTTGGATGTCTGCTTTGGAGGTCTCTGCTGCTTAGGCAGATTTCTATTTAGAGCCTCCAAGCATGTTTTTGTGTATTTATGTGTGTTATTGGCCAGTGCCGACATGATTGGTCTATGTGAGACTGGTAGTGTGGTGCAAGTGTTTCCCTTCTCCTCATGATTGACTGTTCCAGTCTTGGGTTGAGAGAGCTTGGCCTCCAGTCTGGCTGTAAAGTTGCATCTCTCGCATACATTTGTGTTTGCTGGAAGGAGGAGAGGGTTGTCTGTGTACATGAGACAATTGTGGCATTGTCTCAAAATGCCCAGATTCACCAGCTGGACTGGAGAGTATACCTGAAACTGCCCTTTGGACATGCCTGCACAGATAAAGTGAAGTTTTACTGATTGTCCTGTTAGGGATGAATAGAGAGCCCTGTACTTCTGTATAGTATCTGGGGTGTAGTGCTAGCGTTTATTAGTGCTTACTAGGAGTTTGCAGCAAGTGCTGGACTGAAAAGAAACTGTTTAGAGTGCTTAAGTTGAAAGTCTGACTGGTTCCAAGGGAAAAATTGAAGAGCAGACTTCGTGGAGCCGGGAATAGTTTAATCTTAGCTAAACGGTGGTGCGTGGAGGTCCGCAACGTGCAAAACTGCGCAAATGTGGGTTTTTAAGGCAGGTAGATGAAAGAGAAAGAAATTAGCCCAAAACGGCCAATAGACTACTAGTTGCTGGGCTGAGACCACTCCTCCAGGGAGAGATAGACTGCTCAAAGCTCCCCACTCTCACTAGTGAACAGAGAAACTTCCTCCTATCCAAGTAAGGATATGGGCAACACAGGAACTTGTACCACAGCCCTGAATTCAGCAGAATCTGAAAACAGGACTAGACTAGTTTAGAAAAGGCGGGAAACAAGAATTTTTTTTCTTTTTTTACAGATACAACAGTACACTACACAAAAACACTTTAAATAGGCTAGCACAATTGAATGTGTAGCCTACAACAGTTAAACAGATGCTTTTAACACAGAAAACTACTTTAAATGACTTTTGGATGATAGGAGTACAGTAATAGCATTGTATACCTTATTTGATGATGATAATCTTCTGAATGTTGCCAAAGGAAATCAACACTTTCAGTGTTCAGAAGCCATACAGAAGCCTTTGATCTGGCTTATTGTAGCCTATTGCTAAATGCTTTCACTGCTTTGGGAGTAAGCCCAAAATCCTTCAATGGTTCATGGATTTTACCTCTAGCAACAACTTCTCTGCAGAATCACCCAAATCTGTCAACTGTTGCTCTTCTCTTAAACATTATGGTGCAAAGAGCCATTCCATCACCACTTCTATTCTCTATCTATGTTAACAGAATTCCCACTGAAAATCCATGGCTGACACTTGTCTCATGCACTGTGGACATCTACAGATCCATTCCCTCCCACACTGCATTTAAAAGAAATAGAAAAAGGCCCTCCCAACATTCCAACTGGCTTTGGAAGGTGAAGCTGCTACTAAGCACACACGCACACCAAAAGATAAAAGTTGGGATATTTAGAACCCACCAAAGCCTATACTAACACTCTGTGAGTGGCACATCCTACATAATCATATAAACTAGAACTTAACAGTCACTTCTGGTATCTAGGTTTTTGGCTTGACCTGCATTTAGACTCTCAGTATTACATTAATGCAACAAAAGCCAAAGCAGGGGACTCTTCTGGTCAGCAAAGACTTCTCACTTTCCCTCACCAGAAACCAAACGTCCATTTGGTAAAGGTAACATTACTACAGCACCAAAGAAGAACATTTTAACCCTACAGTCAATTAGTAACCGTATTTGTGGGTTTATTAACTTATTCATCAAAAAGAGAGCACAATGTCTTATTCTAGTCAAAACAGAGGCATTATCTACAACTGTGCTCCCTTATTTTCAAACTGTTAAAACTGTATTCATTCTGTTCCTAGCTGAACATCAAATACCCAGATCCTCAAAACAGCAACTTTTTAGAAATTAACCCCCTCTAGACCTTCACTTGCAATGTTATGGATTAAACTTTATATCTCAAATCATAGCTTTTCTTTCTTTGCTCCAAAACTTTCTTTCCACGTAAAACAAATTCAGTTATGCAATGAATTCAGATTGTAATAAAAATAAATCTCCTCAAAGATGCAAAGTGTACCTGTTTCTGTACCACAAATGTTTCCAGACCATGGTTTTCCCAGTTCCTGCCTGCAATCTGTCATGCTTTAAATATATATTATTAACATTCTATATATTTGAACTATCATATCCCTCCCTAATCTAGTCCCAGTCCCCAACACCCTTTTCATTTTTTATTCCAAATTATCATGCTACCCCCTGTATATACTGTCTCCTTTGTAATGTTTTGTACCAGTTCAGCAAACTGCACTAAAATGCATTAACTTAACATGCCATACAGCTGAATTGTAATATGCCTTTCAACAAATTTTCACCACCCCAACCACCCTTGTTTTCCATTTTTACCCAAAGTGTTCTTATAAATACTGTATACAGCTTTTCCAAAGCAGTGTTTTCACTCGCTTCAGTGTACTACACTTTTCTGTTTTGTTTGGCATACATTCATAGAAAGATGCACCCTACCAAAGAATCAACTACTAAGATAGATTCTCTGACTGAATATACAATGTGCTTACATTATTTTGTGTGAAACTGTCTCTTGTCAAGTATTGAATATTTTTTCCTTTTCATTGTAAAGACTGTATTGCCTCAATGCTTATCAAGTGTTCAGATAGTTGTACTCACCCAGATGACCTGAAATGGTTCAGTACTCTACTCAGAAAACAGATATACAGGACATAAATGTGTGTATACAGTAATCGTTTAGTATGATGCATGTGTATAGATGTGGCTTGTGCAATTGAGGTAAAGTAACACTTCAGTGTGGAGAAGAGCATAGCAAGGTAATTACAAAGACATGTCTGGAGTGTTTCTCCCTGGGCCTTTGCTGAAAACTGGCTCGTTCCAAGTCGAATGGACTTTCCCAGTAAACAAACATTAAATAAATAAGACGTCAAGCAAATAAGCAGAGTGATAAATAACCATGTCTTCATAACAAGTGTGTTCATATATGTCTTTAAGATGGTCTCTGAGTGAGCAGTCTTCTGAAAAGAGAGTAAATATTAACAGATCGAGTATTAGTTGGTATGCCATTCTTTGAGGTTATGGAGATCTTCGAAAAGGTTGTGTTACCAGTGACTGGATTGAAGAATGGCCTTGTTATCACATGGGCGTTTGATTATTCCAGGTGTGCAGATCTGAATTTTGCTGGCTGAGGAAGAGCAGTATCTGAAATAAAATACTTTGAATGTTAGAAAGTTTAACAGTATGGTTGATCTAGTTGCAATTTTGTATGGAAGCTGCTTGCACTTGGGCACAATCTGCTTTTAGAGACTCACCAAACTAAGAGCCAGACAAAAACTTATGTACAGCTTATTAGTGATTGAGAGGCTGTACTTGGACTGATTTTGTCACCAGAATTTAAGACCTATTGTTGAATATGATTATGATATTTGGCATGCATGGCATGATACAATCTTATATGAGTCTTCTTTCCAGAAAACTGATCCAGAAGGTGGTCATCCAGAAGGAGACATTGATAAACAATCCCAGTCCTGGAATGATGAGAGGTGGGATATTACTCTATTGTTTAGTTATTTGTCATTTGTTTACCAGGAAAGTTGGACTGGGTCAGGAGGTACCCATTTTCAGTGGAGGCCCGGGGAGAAAATATCCAGATACATATGGTTAACAGAACAAAGAAATTAGACAGACATAGTCATAACATTCAAGCACAAATATGAAAAAACACATTAGCTTGTCAAAATGAGAACTCAACAGACATAATAAATTCATAACATTCAAGCACAAAATTTGAAAAACTACACATTAGTTTGTTAGAATAAAAACTCAAGAGACATAATAAAATCATAGTGTTCAAGCATGAATTAAATGGAAAGCCTGATAATAGGAAGAGGCATCATTATTTACATAGGTGATTATCATAAAGATTACTAATATTCTACAGGTAATGAAATATGGTTGCAGATTATATTGGTGAAGGAGTAGGACAGTACGAGTAGTGAAGGGTGGGGTGCGATACAGGGGATAGTAGGAATAGATGTGGAAAAGTATGTGTGTAACCTCAGGGGAGTATGTGTAGAGGAAGGGAGGGTAAGGTAAGTTAGTAGTGGGGACAGAGAGAGTAGAGGTAGAAAAAGGTATAATAGTACCTCAGCCTGGGCTCATACAGGAGCATGTCCAGTTATTAAAATTAAACCTCCATGTGTAAATCAGTTTATAATTAAATGGCCTCATCTATATTATGGATACTTATCCTAGTCCTGCTGGTGTTCCTCCCACTGGAACTAGAAAAAACATACTAAAGAGCTGTTGCCAATGTTGCAGGCTCAGTCTGTGCCACACCAATGGTGGTGAACCTGCAGAGGCCATTTGTTGTTCTTCAAATCATTCATTTAGCTCTCCTGCTTTCTTTGTTATAGTCCTGTCAGCCAGCATGAAGTGGGGGTCAGCCACATTCTCTTTGGCTGTTCTAGTGTCCAATCTGGGCATGGAAGAATTATCCTTTCTGGGTCACTGGGACACTATGGGAGATACTTTTTGAGGTATCCCAGGGTTAAGATCTCTAGGCCAGGTAAATGTCCTATTTCCAAGAAGGTTATCATCCATTGTTCAACCTGTAAAGATAAAACAAAAGGTTAAACATGATTCTTCTGTCAGAAGAGATGATTTTCTTGCCTTAGTCAGACAATGGTTAGAGATTGTAAAGCCTTGGTATACACAAGCCTTTATCTGGTGGCAAAATAAATTCCTGAGGATATTAAATCTAATGATTCTGATACAGATAGAGATGGGGCTTTGTCTCCTACAGATTCTTAATCCCAAATCTCAGATCCATAGGATACATGTATCTTTTAGCCTTCAGTGCAGAATTTTCTTTTAATCAGACCATTGCATGGATGAATGAGGTGTTTTTATGGAAATAAATTGAAATTTCCCCGGAAGCGAGGTGATATTATATGTTACATGTAGATATGTCTCATCCTTCACCCATCTGACGGCATTGGAAGATGTGTTAAATGCAGAGGTTTGAGGAGATATGCCTAAGTATATTATCAGAAGTTTGTTAATGAGGTAAAAATCTGAAATCTTAGTTTCTACTTTAGACAAAGAGGTGTTGTTTGGCAGGTCTGCAATCCAGGTCTTCAAACAATTTGATGAAAGAGGGAATTTAATGCAGAGCGTACCTATGATTTTTCAGGTTCCCTAGTATATATCTCTCAAGTCTCCCTCTACTTTTAAAAAGCCAAACAATCCATACCATACTCTGGCTAACAAGGAACAAAATAGAGATGGCTGGAGGGGAATAGAGATAAAAATGGGTGTCTCTTCAGAAAAAGGAACATTCTATTACCTCAGAATAAGTATGCCAACACTCCTTTCCTCCAGCCCTTCCCCCCCCCAGCCCACATCCCAAACAATCTGTCCCACAAACTGTCTCTCACTGTTCTTCTTTGGCTACAGATTGTTTCAGACTCTTAGGAAAGGTGGTTCAGGATGGTTACAGTTGTCACTATATACAGAATCTCCTTTCAGGCGAATTCCTCCATCCTCTGAACCGAACAGAATTGTTTCCTCAGGTACTAGAGTATTTACCCTAAGAGTGATAGAACAAATGCAAAAGGGGCAAAGTCTTCTATTCCAAAATGTTTCTGCTACCAAAGAAAGAGCCTTCTTCAAGACCATATATATAGATCTTTCCTTTATAAATATGTTTGCAAAACGTTCTAAAATTCAAAATGACCCTTCAGAGTCTGTCACCCCTCATTTCTCTGCTGAGTTTCATGGCAACCTTAGACCTTAAATATGCTTATCATTATATTCACATGTCATAGGCCTCACAAAACTTAGATTCTCTGTCTCTGGGATATATTACCAGCTCTCTGCATTACCCTTTGGGTTATATACAGCTCCAGGGGTGTTTACAAAACATCTTGTTGCAGTCACAGCTAATTGCAGACTGAATAACATTCACAGTTTTCCTTATTTTGCAGTGTTCTACCAGATGTCAGTAGTCCTTAACATGAGCTGTGTCTCTGCTGAACAATCTGTGGTACCAAATAAATGTACAGAGATCTCCTTGACTCCATCACTGGGTTACTTTCTAGACACCTCTTAGCAAAATGTTTTTTTTTTTACACGAGAAAGCAGATTTTTTAATCTAGAAACTTCTCTGAACTTCTCCAAGCTTAGACTTCTGCAGCAGAATTTCTCAGGATACTACAGTTTGTGGCTTCTATGATTTTCATGATTCCTCTAACCAGGTTACACATGATAAATATTAAATGATTTCTAGAAAACAGACATATAAGCAGCATTTACATTCTCTGTGATATCAATTCCAGTTTTGAGCTTTGTAAAAAAGGAACTACATTGGTGGAGACATCAATACAATTAAACCCAGGTCTCCCCTTTTCTCCTCAGACTTCAAGCCAGTCTCATAAAACAGATGCCTCAGATTTTGCTTGGGGAGCAGTTTCCAAGGGAGATAAAGGTGCATGGCCAGTGGAATTCTTCAGACAGACTAAAGCCAATGAATGCCATGAAATCTCTTCATCATCTGTGATCCCTGTGACTTCTACAGATAACAGACAACATCACAGCCGTATGATATATAAAGAATCAAGGGGGTATCAGATCTTACCCTCTATGCTGGTGGATCATGAATAACTTGGGAGGTAGTTTTACAGCATTCCTTAAACCTCCAAGCATCTTACATTTCACCAGAGCAAAATGTAGTGGCAGACAAACTGAGCAGGTCCAGGACAGAGTCCCACAAATGGAAATTAAGTGATTAAATGAGATCATCCAGGAATTGATCCAATTATGGGGAACGCCTCAAATAAATCTGTTTACCTTCTTTCAAAACAGACAACTAAGCAAATTCTGCACCAGGGATCCTTGCAAGCAAGCCTGGAAAACAGATGCCTTTTTATTTCCGTGGATGGGGATGCTCCTTCATGTATGTCCACTCTTTCCACTGATATCCAGAGTAATTCTGACAATTCAGAAGTGGTGACTCCCTTTTGGCCCTGGTAATATTGCTTCTCCCTTCTTATGAATTGGCCAAGGGCAATTACCACAAGCCTTCTGACTGACTGGTCCTATGCACACAATGGGGGAGTTTGAATCACCCCAGTTTCAAACAACTTTATCTTTCTTTAAACACCTTTACTAAATTATCACTTAAGACATAGACAAGCATACATTAATGTAAAAGAAAACCACCCATATTAACATTTGTTTCCATTTACATACATTATAAATCACATATATTTTTCTTTATAACTGGCATCAATCTGTTCAACATTATGCAAATTGCTGAATTTCTGTCTTCCCCTTAAACTTCACTCCACCTCCACCTCCTGAACATTATTCCCCATGGATTGTTCCCATAATTTCCATTTATTTATATGTAATTTGCTCCTTCCCTTTTCTAAAAAATCCCTCTTCCAGTTATTTTATCCCTTTTACAATACGCAGTGCTGCAAATACAGCTGGTTTGGACTTTGATTTCCATTTTCTAGTAAATTATTTTTTTGGCAGCCAAAAAAAAAATAAATTAATAGGACCTTACTATGTCTAGGCAATTCAGATCCTTTTCCCATAGCTCAAAATAGTCAATTCCTTATTTACAGCCATTTGCACCCCAATATTTCTAACAGACTACTCATTTCTATGGGTTCACATCAAATATTTCCAAGTAGGATCACCTCCATTCAGACTGCCCCTCGACCTGTATCTCAGAGACAACACAGGGGGTTCCTTGGCCTGGCAGGTTATTGTAGACGGTGCCTAATTTTTCAGAAATTTCAGCCCATTATAGCTTCTAAAAAAGGAAGTCACAGATCCTCTGCCTTGGTCCCCTGAACATGAAAATGCTTTTCAGGCTATTAAAACAGCACTGATAAACCCACCTGCCCTGGGGCAAACTGATTATTCTAAACCATTTGTTTTCTTCTGTTGTGAAAGGAACAAGACTGTCCGGGGTTTGCTAGCACCAAAGCGAATGGGGGGCTATCGACCTATAGCATATTACAGCACTCAGACCCTGTTGCTTCTGGCTATCCACCCTGTTGACGAGTGGTGGCAGCCGCTGCTGTTTTGATCGATATGGTGGCACCATTGACTTTAGGACATGATACTATACTAGCAGTACCTCATGCGGTGCAAGCATTACTCGTAAAAACAAAAACACAGTATCTTTCTAATGCTCACCTCACTAAATATGAGTTAAGTTTATTAAGTAATCCTGCTGTGCAAATTACACATTACCCACCACTAAACCTTGCTTCATTGATTCCAACTAGTGATGAGGGCGAACCACATGACTGTGTGCTTGTAGTTAACACTGTTCTTTCTCCCAGGTTAGATTTGCAAGATGTTCCTTTGCTTAATCCTGATTTAGTTCTTTTCGTGGATGGATCCTGCTTACAAAATAATTCTGGTGAACTACAGGCTGCATGGTCAGTCTGCTCACCATCTGAGGTCTTACAAACTGGACAATTACTACTTGGTACCTCCGCACAAGCCGCGGAATTAGTGGCACTTTTGCATGCATGTAAAATGGCCAAAGACAGATCTGTTACTATCTATACTGATTCACGTTATGCCCATGGTGTTGTTCATGATTTTGGTACCTTATGGAAGGAAAGGGGTTTTTTGACATCCTCTGGGGCACCTATTAAAAATTACCTGTACATTGATCACCTATTACAGGATTTGTTACTACCTTCTGAAATTGCTGTTAAGTGTGCAGCTCACCAGTCCGACTCCCTAGTAGCTAAGGGAAATAATTTGGCTGACTGGGTTGCCAAACAGGCTGCTCTTTCACACAAAGTTCAGGGACAATTTCTGCAGCCTATTTTACAAACGGTTACTTTTGACACTACTATTTTAAAAACTTTACAAAACGAAGCATCGGAATCAGAAAGAAAAGCATGGCTGGCTCAAAGCTGTTTCAAACACTCTGATTCAGTTTGGCAGCATCCTGATGGCAGATTAATTTGCCCTATATCTATGTTAAATTCTCTTATAAAAGCATATCACTTGCCAGCTCATGTAGGGGTACAAGCATTAATCAAACAAATCCAAAAGGATTGGTTCGCCCCAGGACTTTCTGCTTCAGTGGAACATTTTTTGAGCATGTGCTCCATTTGTGTACAGCATCATATTTCAAAAGGCACTATGGCTACCGCTCAACCAGTGCCAAAACCAATGGGACCATTTTATGCCTTACAGTGGGACTTTATTGAACTCCCACCTTGTACTCATTTTAAATATGTTTTGACTGTTGTTGATATTTTTTTGGGGTGGTTAGAAGCCTACCCATGTGCTAAAAATGATGCTATTTCAGTTGCAAAAAAATTGTTATGAACTGATACCTCGTTTTGGTGTTCCCTGTCAAATATACTCTGACTGTGGAATGCATTTTACTGCTCAATTAGTTGAATCATTGTGTACAATGGTAGGCAACACTTTGTAATTTCATTGCCCGTATAGGCCTCAGGCATCAGGTATTACTGAATGAATGAATCAGATCTTGAAAACTAGACTTGCTAAAGTCACTTCAGAAACAGGCCTAACTTGGGTGCATGCCTTACCACTAGCCTTACTTTCTATGCGAGCACAACCGCATCCTACTAAAGGTCTTTCTCCTCATGAAATTCTCATGGGTCGCCCTCTGAGTATGCCCATGACACCACCACCACCACCACTTTCTGAATATGATGCATTTGATAATGATATTCTTTTGTACTGCAAATCTCGTGTTTCCTTTTTACAGTTTCACCATCGACAAGTAGCAGCTGCTCAGCATCTTCCAGATCCTTTCCTGTCATCTGCCCTACAACCAGATGATTGGGTATACGTTAAGTCCTTTTCTAGAAAAACAGCGCTCCACCCGCGCTGTAAAGGGTCCTTCCTTGTTCTTCTGGCAACGTCATCTACTGTGAAACTACAAGGATTTCCTACTTGGATTCACATTTCACACGTCAAAAAAGTTGTGCCGTCTGAAGACCAACAGCCTTTACCTTCTTCAACTCCACATTCTCCTCCTATTGCTACTCATACTCGAAGTAGAACTGTTCCAGTACCTGACGATGCCTAACATATACCCCTTTGGGAAACTCCAAACTCCTGAGACCACGCAGGCACAACAACCATTTCCACAAAAATATTGGACAGCCATTCTACTGGTCATTCTTGTTGTACTGTTATTTTTAATGTGGCCATTTCTATTTCCTGCTCCTTTGATGCATCAAACCAAGCGAGCTATTTGACATCCACCCTTCAGCACTTATCAAGCCATTAATTATGCTTACGCTTCTACCTTCAACGTTTCTGATTACTGGATTTGTGCAGCTCTACCCACTTCACATGATGGCCTGCCAATGACAGCTAGTCCTTTACCTACTGAAAACTATTCCACCATCCTTTTTAACATTTCTGGGGGATTCTGTAAAAAGATACATTCAAATCGAACTGTAGCTCTGACTTAGGCATATCAACAGCAAGGCATTTTATGCCTAAAACAAAAGGGAATAAATAAAGTCGGCTCAAGTAATTGCACTATAACAATTCAGAGAGTATGTGCCATTACTAACTACACAGCCTTACAGTCAATTAACGTTACGGCATGGGATAGGTCTATTTCCTATTCAGTGTGGTGGGCCTCTGTATCTGCACCATTCAAGAATCATTCAGACTGGCAGACCTGTAATGTGACTGGAATGATGCTGGGGCCAAAAGAGGTATGGATCTTTGAAAATAGCCCTACAATGACAAATTATTCACAACTCTCACGACTTAAGTTAGATTTATATGATGTATTCTCCCAAGTGGTGTTTAATAATAATGTTACTACAAATATTTCCACTATGCTCTTGGAAGAAGGATTGCATTTTATATGTGGTAGAAAAGCCTAAAAATGGCTACGGGAAAACTGGTCTGGTAGCTGTTTCTTAGGTTATTTAGTCCCAACTATCCGACATGTATCTGCCTTATCTGAAGGAAAATTTGGAACAGCCAAGTTGATGCTTCATGGATTTATCATCATGATCTATCTATCTATTTTAAGTTAGATTTATATGATGTATTCTCCCAAGTGGTGTTTAATAATAATGTTACTACAAATATTTCCACTATGCTCTTGTTTATATGTGGTAGAAAAGCCTATAAATGGCTACGGGAAAACTGGTCTGGTAGCTGTTTCTTAGGTTATTTAGTCCCAACTATCCGACATGTATCTGCCTTATCTGAAGGAAAATTTGGAACATTCGAGAGGTCAAAAAGCTTGCCAATCCGGTAGGCCAAGTTGATGCTTCATGGATTTATCATCATGACTTGGCTCATGCTGGCACTAAAGGACTATCCCATATGGACTTGGGTGATGACGTCATATTGTGGGCTAGAATAAGTCCAGCATACAGAGCAGTAAAATCATTTTGGGAATTGAGAAAGCTGTCTAAACTGCTTGAAATACTAAGCAATGCCACATTCTCTGCTTTGGAACTAGTGACTGATGAACTGACTGCTATGATAGCTGTAGTCCTCCAAAACCGTATGGCTCTCAACTTCACCCTAGCGGCGAAAGGTGGAACTTGTGCTTTAATCCAGCAGGAGTGCTGTACATTTATTCCTGACAATCAGCATGAAATTGAAAGTCATCTTGAACTCGTACAGAGGGTCTCCGAATTCTCTAAGGCCAAGGAGGCCAATAACTCAACATGGGCATGGTTAATCAACCTGTTTTCAGGTTGGGGAGGTGGACTATTGAAGTTAATTGCAGTATTAGCTATTATTGCCTTTCCTGTTGTGTTTTTAATCAAAGCATTGATTTTAAAATTAATGTCTTTCAAAACTACTAAAAAGGTACCAAAGTTTTATATACCTGCAGCTATAAATATAGATGATGAAATAAAAATGTGTGACAATGTTGAAGGAACCAGCCACATGGTCATGTTAGACTTAGGGCAAATGTATGATAGACTAAATGGTGATGCTTACACAGCATCAAATGGGGGATTGTAGAATATGAACAGCCAAAGCATGTGTTTAAGGAAATTGAGTATATGACAGTCTGCTTCCATTAAGATGGACTTTGTACTGTGAATGCAGAGTAAACTGTGAATAGTGGAAAAGGACTTAAAAACAAGAGCCTGCTTGAAAACAGGAAATGTGCCTTATATGGAAGTGCATCTGATTTTCTTTTTCTGCCTAGAGATGTAGTAATCTGAACTGCTTTAAGCCTATGGGTAAACCACTGATTGGTTAATTGTCTTTTGTACTGATCTAATTGGTCCAGTCTATATTTTTGTCTTGTCAACAAGTATTACCAGTATATAAGCTTATGTATTCTTTTGTTCTGGGAGTCTCTCTGGTACTTTCCATGAGGCTCCCACACGTGTGTAATAAATACCACTGAAAGAGAGGAAAATCTGTCTTGTCTTTATTTAAGGTAAAAGCTAACACAACACCATGAATTCTCCTTTTTCTTCTCTGTTTGTGTGGAAAACCAGTTTCTGAAAGGAGTTTTGCACCTGAGACCTCACTGTAAACAGGTTGCTCCCTAGAATCTTAGCTTAACTGTGTCTCCATCTGTCGTGGCTCATCAGGGTGATTTGAGGTTCATGACTGGAAAACCTGTGCGTCTCACTTCTCTGACATTTGTATGAAGACTATCTGAGCTGCAGGCTTTAATGGTGTGTGAACATTATCTTATATTCTATAAGGACAGAGTCTCATTAAGAAAAAACTCCTCTTGTTTTCCCAAAGTGATTTCAGAGTTTACTTTGAATTAAGCCATCACAGTTTTCTATCAAGATCCTAAAAAAAAAAAAAAACAAAACAGTGAGAAAGGATTCTATATGCTTTGGGTGAGCTTAGACAGATAAGGTACTATCTTGACAAAGCTAAGTCCTTTAGAAAATCTGATTAACTGTTTATTTCTTATAATGGGACACAGAAAGGACATCCTGAGTTTAAACAGACAATTTCAGGTGGTTGTCTTCTGCCATTGCATTGCATTTTGTTATACCCACCATGGTAAATCCATTCCAGGGAGTATCAAGGCACATGCTATTAAGGCCTTGTCTTCTTTGATGGCATATTTTAAAGGAGTGAACTCTAGAAGTATTCTAGCGGCAGGTACATGCTTCTTTATGCATACTTTTACAAACCATTACAAAATGGATTCCTTTTCCATGTCCAGAACAGGCATTGATAGGATCATTCTCCTTGGGTTCCTGGATCCATAGCCTTCCTCCTGCCAGATTGGATAGACTTTGGTAATCTACCCATATAGCCTAAAGGCTACTGCAGTAGTAGGAATGATGAAAGCATTATGGTTGTGAAACTTGCATTTACCCATAAAAGTAGATGGTCGAATTCCTCATTACTATAGTAGTCCTATGTACCTTGTCTTCATCCTCTTACTTAGGTTCCTGTCAATCCATCAACAGTACTTTTATCAGGTTCTGTATGAGCTATAGGATAAGAGTGAAATGAGTTTCGCTGACAATGGTATTTTCTTTTTTCTCCACTGTTGTGTGACATCAAAGCAGGTTTATTTAAGTTTGGGGGGCTTGCAGGCAGACATTCCCCCTGCAAAATACTTATCTCTGTGGTTCAGCAAAACTTGTTTTGCTCTTTTTCCATCAATCAGACAGCATATGATGAAAGTCCTCCTATGGATTGATATGTCCCCCCTACTCTTGTATATAGTTGCAATTTGGGATTTAAAGTGTGGCTTTGTTTATACTATATATATATATATATATATATATATATATATATATATATATATATATATATATATATATGTGTGTGTGTGTGTGTGTGTGTGTATGAGTCCACTTTTTAATTTCAAAAAGACCAAAATCTCGAGTTCTGTGATACCCAACTCAAAACATCGACATTTTGGAATCTTGAAAGTAAAAAGTGAACAAAAAAAAAAAAACAACTAAAGTAATGTTTTTGCAGGGGGGGGGCAAGCTCCCCCTGCACCCCCCACACCACCCCTACTTTAATATACCAACTCCAAGATTGCGCTACAGTGAAGAGAATGGTAAGCAGAACAGGAGCATTACCGTTCTCTTCACTGTAGTGCGATCTCGGAGTTGGTATATTTAAGTAGAGGGTGTGTGCGGGGTACAGGGGGCTTGCCCCCCTGCAAAAACATTGTGTTTGTTTGTTCACTTTTTAATTTCGAGATTCCAAAAATCTCGATTTTGGTCTTTCAAAATTAAAAAGTGGACCCATATATATATATATATATATATATATATATATATATATATATACACACACACACACACACACACACACACAGTTAGGTTTTACAAGTTCAGGACTGGTAGACTCCTCGGTCTCCATCAGTATAGGCGAGAAAGTTCTGAAGAAAGATTCACGCTGACTGCTGATTTCCCTCTCTGAGGCTGGCCAGTCATCATTCAGAGTGAATATGTAGGAGGGAGCCAGTGCATTGTGAAGCCGGACAGTTGTATCCTGGGTGGAATACAGCCCATATAGCCGAAAAGCTAATTCAACAGTTGAGATTTCAAACATGTACTGTTATGGGTAAGTATATCTGCAAGTCCAGTAGTGGCATAAACACCCACTCTAGTGATTTTAATTTCTTGCTCAGCATAAATAGAACATGTTGGCGGAATAATTATATATCACAGAGAATTACTAGAAGCTAACTACTCCCCTTACTCTGTAATCAGGAGGAATGAATAGGGTTCCACCATGGATAGGGGTAATGTAAATTTTCTGCCTGGCTCTGGATTTTTTGTACTTAAAGTACAAGGGCTAACAATTTCCTGGGAATGCAGGGCTAGGCTTCTAAAAATCCCCATGAATCAGTAGTCTACTAAACATTTATGAACTTATAAGCGTGACCTTGATTGCTGTCTTTGTATTTGATTCTTCTCTTTAGTAATTTTATTTTGTGCCTCTGTACCCAGGTCATGGTTGAAAAGGGTTTTCAGATCACCTACAAAGTAAACAAAGACTAAATAAAACAAATAAACTACTACGTGCATTTTTCTGAATCACTCCAACAGAGAGGAGTATTTGTTAGTATTTTTCTACAGTACTCCAAGAAAAAAGACCCCTGTTATTTTTCTGCAGTACTCCAACAGAGAGGAGTATTTGTTAGTATTTTTCTACAGTACTCCAATGGAAAAGAGTATTTGTTAGTATTTTTCTGCAGTACTTCAACAAAGAGGAGTATTTGTCACATTGCACTAATGTACACCACCAAACATGATTTTATCCCAGCACAGCTAAAGGTGTTAGAAAGAAGCTGGGACTGAACAGTAAGTAATCAGTTGCAATCCTTCTGTACGCACAGTAAGCATGTATCTTCCTTTCCTGTGGCATAAAGGCAGACATTTTTTTGTCCTCTCTTTCAGGGGCAGATTTCAACAAGCAATTGGTCACATTAAGGACACTGAAAGCATTATGGTTTGGACAGGATCCATTTAAAATGGTAGCGGAACTCATTGTTGGAATGCAATAACTTAAGTGCCCATTGCATACATAAATGTCAGAATCCTTTAATTTTGCTAAAGTTCTGAACTTATCTTTGAGGCAATTTTTCAGTCAACCCTTTTGGGAACTAAATTTTTCAGCTGTATATTTTCTGGCTTCTGTTACCATGGGCTGAATTAAATGCAAATTCTGAAGGCGGTGTGGATCTCTCTACCACAAATGGTGCAGTTGGTGCCCTTCCACATTTGTGCATTTCCTAGGCTTATACTTCATGTAAGTGGTTGCTTAGCTTTCCTAAATCCAAGTTTCACTAATATTCTTGCTAACATGACATCAGTTCATTCAGGAATATAGATCTTTCACTCCTGCTCTTTACAGAATACAAGGTAAATGTAGTAGTCTGTGTACGTGTCACTGCCACACTTTCCTTCCCATTTCAGGATAATCCCTCCATTGCTTCATTACCTGTATTCATTAATAGTAAGACCCAACACCCATGACTGTGTGCAACACTTTCCAGAGGGAGAGTTAAGGTCACAGAAGGAGAAATTCCTTGATAGCTGTTTGCCTAGTGGTCTCTTCCTCATGACTGAGTCTTGACCCTGTAGTGGGTAATGGACAGGTGCAAATGGGAAAAGACAGGTGGTCAAGATGGGCAGGAGAGACACTGTGACCAAAAAGGTAAAAAAGTAAAAGCAGTTTTATATCCATGTTTTTAATTTTAACTTAAATCCTTTGTTAATAAGTACAAAAAAGGACATCTGAAGAACTTTATTGACTGAAGGATTTTTTTAAGTGCTTTTTTTTCTGGAATGGTGAGATAAACAGTCTGCAGAACCACTCATGTTCTTTTTTGTCATTGTTTAAGCACCTTTTACATTTCATTTTTTTAAACAAATGTCTCTGATTTCTGTGACTTAAAACTTGACTGAAATTTAGTATTTTTCCTGGTTCAAATGAAAATGGAAGTCCTGGAGCATTTTAACCGTAATACCAGACATTCTGTTTGGATACATAAGTGCTTCAGCCATGTACTTTGTGCCTCCTGAACTTTAGGGGTATGTCTTAAAGTCAAGAGCTATTTGTCATAAAGAGTTGTTTTCTTTATATTCTGTGGTTTAACTTGGCCACATCCAATGGCAGAGGCAATATTTTCTCATATAAGTTTGTCTCCTTCCCTGCCTTCTTCTTTGACAGTTTCATTTGCTTCAGGGACAGAAGATGTGATGATACATTACTATAAGCAAGCATTTCTTCACACAAGAAGAGAGAGCTAGAACAACACACTGCATTAGTAGATTATACTTAAGTTCTGTATGATATACACCAAATCAAATAAATAATATGATATGAAATGGTCACATCTTGTTTAAGAAGAGGAATGCATCTGTCATTTAATAGTTCTTAGGAACAGGCTGTGATTCATGTTGTAACTGCAAAAGTCTGCTTTTCAAATTCTGCATGTAACTCAAATTTTGGACTGGAGCTGCTGTTCTGTAACAGCAAAGCATCTCACAACCCCTTTGCAGAGAATTTTTGCCTCCCTTTTCTGATATTATCAACTTCAAGGTCACTGCATGTGAGAGAATGGGGGTTTCCTTGCATTGACGTCTGATGAGCTGAATGGTGGTTTGTTCTACGATTTGTAGAATTCATGCAGCGGTAGCATTGTCGCCTCACAGCAATAGGTTGTCCCATTCAATTCTCAGCTGGAGCGCCTTCTGTGTTGAGTCTGCATGTCCTCTCCACAGTTGAGTGGCATTCAAAAGACATGCCTGAATAGGCGTGCCTTTGTTGAAGGTTGGGCGTCGGGCTGGCACCTTGGCACCGTAAAAATCTACTGCCAATCATTAGTGGACTGGGGTTCCGCTGTGGCGACCCCTAACCGGGAAAAGTCGAAAGAAGAACAATTCTGACAACTGTCAAGTTATAACATCATACATCCTTTCCAGAAATAATTCTACAGATTGTTATGTTTTAAGCAGTACAAAGAAAAAGTAATGAAATCAAGGCTGATTTTCTGAGTAACAGAACTGGATATGTTCAGCACCAGAGTCCATGATGGTGTTTATTAATATTTTTGATTTGTTGTGGAAGACTGCTTTAAGAAACAAAATGACAGAAGGAGTCTGACAAGAGACTAGCTTGTGATGACTAGTTTAAACAGTTCTCTTTCTGCTTACACTGCAGTATATTTTGGCAAGATCATGTGAATGAAATGAAATGTTGGGGAAAAAAATCAGCAATAACATTTACCTTAATTTATATTAGTATGGTAGTCAAGAAAAGCTGGCTCTATTTGTAGATGAGATTATTTTACATCTGACAAAACCAGAAAGGGGCATTACAGTGCTGTGGAACATACTGCGACAGTTTCAAACCTTTTTGGGATACAAAATGAATGAAGCCAAAACAAAAGCAATAGCAGTAAATGATGTAATCACATACAGATTGGTTCAGCAATATCCGTACTTATGAGGACATGATAAAAGGAAGTATTTAGGAGTACAGATTAAAAGTGATACTGGTGTGGCAGCTAAGGATATGTGGGAAGAGACTAAACAAAGGATAGTACAAACATTGAAAAAAAGAAGCTCTGTTATATGGATATCGATAGTAAGATACAAGCAGTTAAAATGTTTTTAGTACCTTTAGTCTTATGCACAGGTCAGGCATATTTTTATCAACCAGAGAAGAAGTTGTGGATAGCAATTAATAAAGAGGTGAAGGACTTTATCTGGGAAGGGAAGACAGCAAGAGTCTGGTGGGATAAACTTATTCTTCCATTACAAGACAGATTGTAATTACCCGAGTTGAAGGGGTATTTCAGAGCAACACATTTAAGGGTCCTATACATACTGGAAGCAGAAAACTATAATTCAAAGTGGAAAGCAATGATGACGAAATGGGGGAGGGGGCTCAAGTAACATGGAGAGACTGGGATTTTGGATGCAGACTTTTAAAAAGAACAATAATCATACAGAATATTATATTCATAAAGTAGCAGAAGGTCTTCTAAGAGATAAGCCAACACGGGAATGGAGAAAGGAAATTCTGCTAATAGGGATGATTGCAATTAGGGATACAGACAATAGGCAAGAGGAGGCTGGAATATACTGGCGAAAACTGGCAATGAAATCAAGGTACTGAGAGTATAGGCAAAGAGAAAGAAATAGGAGGGGTCCTAAATGAAAAACCAGCACTC
>NC_056737.1:1073617699-1073625199 GCF_019279795.1 Protopterus annectens
AATCCACGATGTGAGCTATGAGGAACACAGGAAAAGGAAGTACAGCCTGGGTAGGAACCAAAAATCAACTGCTGTTTCCAATGTGCAAATATAGGAAGGAGCCTCCTCCTGGGACATTGGTCTGCAAAATAAGTCCCCCTATGATTTTGAGGGCTCCATTAAGAACAGTCAGACAAAATGGATTTCATCAAGCTCCAAAAGATTTTACTGCCTGAAAAATGAAAATTGATCTGCACCAGCTAAAAGAAGAAAGCTGCACCATAGATGTCAACCAACCTGCAAGCAAAACCTTTAAGAAATAAGGTACTGTTGAACTGAACCATTCACTAAAACAGTACATCCAGTACTGTGTAGGTGAATGAAAATCCAGCCTTAAATAATAGGCAAGAAATAAACTGTCAGAAACAGGCTAGCTCATAGATTAATATTGGGCAAAAAAGGAAAAAAAATGTTAAATGTTTTATGTAAATATTAGAAATGTATTAAAAGATCCTGGAGAGAAGTAATCTCAGGAAAATAGTAAAATAACCTAACAATCTTGGGGTAATGTAAATATAGATTTAATATGTTAACTATAGCAGAAGGACTGTTTGGCTAAGCTGTTTTTTTTTCTCTCTCTCTATACTTCCTACCTCTGATAAATAGGTGCCAAGTATATATTTTATAACCCACACAGACTGATGTGGAAAAACATTACAGGCACCAATGAAGGCCGAACTCTGAATAAATAAAGGGGAGGAAAAGAAGTCATATGAAAGAAAAATGTAAAAATGACAAGATTGATTGTTTAACAATATTACTATGGTACATATATTGCTATAATTTACTGAGGAATGTATATTAATATGCTGTTTTAAAAATACTATTAGAAAGAATTAGTCACAAGACAAAAACAATACATGCTGTACCTTAAATGCAATACCATAATTGTATAAATAATATGTTGGAAGAGGCTAGGGATATTAAGTAGTAGTGTTTGTTGAGGGAACTAGTTTGTTCAGCTTTGTCCACATTGTTTATAGTAACACAGGGGGGAATACTATGGGTTAAATCTATATCTAAAAAGAAAACACATTCCAAGATTAGACGTAAAGGTAAACCATATAACGAACCTTCATCCCCCCCCCCCGATTATTCCTGGTCCAGGGATATAGTGGTTAGGCACAGAGTAGGGACGGGGATAAATAGATGCTTTCCTAAACCATCACACAGTAACACATACAAAGATAACAAAACAAAACTAATATACATGGCATATCTAAGGAATACACCTAATAAATCTTCTTCTTCTTTCGGCTTTATCCTGGTTAAGGGTCGCCACAGCGGATCACCATGTCCGCACATTGATTGGCAGTGGAGTTTTACAGTGTCGAGTTGCCAGCCAACCTTCCACAGAAGGCACACACACGCACACCTAGGGCCAATTTAGAGTGTCCAATCCACCTACAGCATGTCTTTGGGATGTGGGAGGCCGGAGGAAACCCACGTGACCACAGGGAGGACATGCAGACTCCGCACAGAAGGCACCCCAGCCGAGGATCGAACCGGAGAACCTCTTGCTGTGAGGCGGCAATGCTAACCACTGCACCACCGTGGCCGCCCATAAGGAATACACATAATAAATAAATGTGGGAAATAGAATCATGGAATGTTAAAGGGCTCCAAAACAAGAAGAAAAGAAAACTATTCTTACACCTTACATTAAAAACCACAGCCAACCTCATACTAATACAAGAAATACACGTGACTGCAGAGCAATGGGCAGAAATTAGCAGAAAGAAATGGATGTCAAATTATAGCTTCAGAGGGGAAAACAAACAGTGCTGGGGCTGCCATAATAATTAAAAAACAATTTAATGAAAAAATACTTAAAACCAAAGCTGACAAGGAGGGAAGATGGTGTTACGCAACATTTAGTAGTCCTACAATACTAAAACCTATAATGGTACTTAATGTTTAATGTTGTAATAACCAACAACACTTTTTTATGTCATTATACCCAACCTTAAACCAATTTAAAGATCACTACCTAGTGATTGGAGATGACTGGAACACATATCAAAACCCAGAAAAGGATAAATCTAATCTGACCAAATCACATAATAAACAAGCCACATTAGCCCTTAATGAACTCAAACAAGATTTCAAACTATATGACCCTTTTAAATATGGGAACAGTGCAGATAAAACAGGGAAGTTCACATTCTATTTGCAATGCCACAAAATGTGGTCAAGTATAGACTTCTTCTTAATCTCTGACATATTCATTAACATGGACCCAACAATAACTATACATACCAGGTTCTTTTCAGATCACTCCAAAATCACACTGAACATTAACTGGGGCAAAAAGATATATTTAGAGAATAGGGGTCATAATTGGTCATTAAACCCTAATTTACTTTCCAAAATGGATATAATAAAAGAAACAGAAGCAATACTAAAAATAGCTCTTACAAATATCACTAACTCCCAAGTACCAACTGACATAGAATGGGCTGCAACCAAACCACAAATTAGAGGATTGTTTATCAAAAAAGCAGCATACTATAAAAAAGTACAACTGAAAGAGGAGCATATACTGAAAGGGAAAATAGAGCATCTTGAAAAAGAACTAATAAATAACCCTAAGAACCAAACAGAAGCAGAACTTTTAAAACTGCAAAGGGATCTATATATGTTAGAAACCTAAGAACCTATCTTTTTATGAAGCCAGAATGTTAGCCACTTACGCAGAAGAAGCTCAAATACCATCTAGAGCTCTGGCCAGAATTATCTCCCAACACAAAAATGCCTCCAATATATCAGAAATACACTACAGAGACAAAAACTACACAAAAAATAAAGACATTATTAAAATATTTGAACAAATATACTCTCAAATATATGGAGCACAAATACTACAAACCTCAAAGGAAGATCGAACTCTTTACCTTCAAAAACTGAAATTCCCTAAACTAAATTTAGACCAACAAAAAAAAACTAACTGAACCGATATCCACCAGTGAAATTATTACAACAATCAAACACTTAAAAGCACATAAGGCTCCGGGTCTGGATGGACTCACATCAGAATTTTACAAAGCATTTTCCCCCTTGATAGCCAAACTACTATACTATACACTGAATTACATAATAAACTATAAAATAAATGATATCCACTTTAATGCCTCTAAAACCATCTTTATATTAAAAGAACACAGACCCCAAAGACCCCGACAGCTACAGACCCATCTCCCTCTTAAATATAGATACTAAAATATTTACCTCTATACTTGCAAACAGAATGAAAAATCTGATAGAGAAAATCATCTCCCCAGAACAATCCGGTTTTACACCACATAGACAGACTAGTGACAATACATTAGCATTAGATGCACTAATATCCTATGCTAACTGATACAATATTAACATCTACACAATGGTAGTGGATGCCCACAGGGCATTTGATAGGGTTAATATAGAATTCTTACTCCAAACACTCCCCTACTTTAATATAACCAATAACTTCATTCAGATCATCCAAACACTCTATAGCAACCCATACACATCTCTCTATATAAATAAAACTTGGTCAAATAGGATCCTAATAAAAAATGGAACAAGACAAGGATGCCCATTATCACCTTTCCTGTTTAACCTATACCTAGAACCACTCTTTCTATACATTAAACAAAATACATACCACAATTCTCCATCAATACACAACTTCAAAATATACCTCATTGCATTTGCGGATGATCTGAACATATACTGCACTACACCAAATTCAGAAATAAACAAAATAATAGCTGCAATTGAACATTTCTCGACTATGTCTAACTACAAACTAAACCTCAATAAAACTAATATTTTCCCCCTAAAAACACCCAAACTCATCTCACTAATACCATTGTTAAACACAATAAAAATAAAAGAAGAAACTAAATATCTGGGAAATCACCTTTTTCCAAAATAACAAAGACTTCTACCAACACAATGTAAACCTTAGATGGCAAAATATAATGCAAGACTGTAAAAGATGGAACAACCTAAAACTGCCATTCTTGGCCAAAGTATCAATAATCAAAATGAACATTTTACCTAGACTAATGTATATATTTATGACATCACAGACAACAATACATAATAAATTCTTCAAACAAATTCATACCTTCCTAGCAAAATTTATATGGGAACCCTCAAAAAAACAGAATCTCCTATCCAAAATTAACACTCCCCAAAAGCAAAGGAGGACTAAATCTACCAGATTTTAAAATGTACTACTCGATTATTAACACTAACAGAATATTAAGAATAGCTGAACATAACCCGTGAATGGAAAATTGGTCTCCTCTTTGGGTGACAATCTATTATAGATATATTAAAGCTCTAGGTTTCAATCCCAAAGCACTTCCATTCCTGAAGCAGAAAGAAATACAAACTTATAACATTATAGAGCCCTTAAAACATTCTATCAACTTAGTGCAAAAACTCTTTCAATTCTTGAACCTTAGACAAGCCATGACAATACTGCAACCCCTTCATAAAAACCCAAATTTAAAAATAAAGAATAAGATGCTGGACTTAGTCCCTTTTCCCAGACTGAAAGATAAAACAATCCAAGATATTTATCCCTACCTTAACTGTTCAATACAAGAAATGAGGACCAACTTAAACCTCCCTAAATCACACATAATAATCCTAAGACAAATCAAAGAACTGTGTTCCAGTTACCTCCAAAATGTTACTATGACCAATAGTGGCATAGAAACTTGTAGCAGGTTTTGGAAAACTCACTGCAGGAGTAAAAGCCAAACGCCAGACTTCCAAGCCGTTTAAAAAGCCAAACATTTATTCTATAACAAACAACATAAAACACTTAATGAATCACCACATTTTTCATCTAATCATACAGACTTCATCAGACAAACACTTAATTAATGACATCACTTATATACTGTCACAAATATTTTAAATTGTCCAATAGCTTCTGATTTTTACAACTCATTAATATATAAACATACCTCGCTGATGCTGGCAATGGTAAACATACTTTATGTATTTCACCAAATTCAAAACATTATTTCCTTTCTCCAAATAATGAATATCTGAATCTTATTAGTCCCAACATGGGATTCCGTTGATCGGATTCACAAAGTATAAAACCACTTTGATGAAACTCTAATCTAAGTGAACTTACAAACTCATTATACTTTATTCACTGTATAATACATGGGAAAGGAAATATATTTACAATAGTATTTATGTTAATAGTTGAGTGTTATACAAGCGTTTTCTAGACAATATAGTCATTTTGTGGCAAGATAGTAAGGAAAGTTTGGAAGAATTCATACAATATATAAATAATACAACAGATTTTTTAAAATTTACTTATGAAATTGGGTCAAATGAAATGAACTATTTAGATGTAAAATTAATAAAAGATAGTAATTTATTCAAGTCAAAACTATATAGAAAGAAAACTTATTCTAATTCATATTTACATTTTTGTAGTGGACATCCTCTACATCAGAAAAAAAGTATAGTAAAAGGTCAATTTGTTAGAATTTGTAGGATGACTTCTAGTGATGGAGATTTTTATGAATAATGTGAATTTTTGACCCAATTGTTTACGAAAGAGGATACCCTATAGAATTTTGTAATAAAATAAAAAATGAAGTTATTAAAGGACGAAAGGATAGATTTGAACCAGTCCTAAGGAAGGAATTGTTACCACTAGATGATGGAAAAAATAATAATATTTCGGATATATCCCACTATAAAAGGGATAGAAATAGATCTTATAAATGTGTATTTATCACAGATTTTAGTGGTGATTCAGGGGTGATCTATAATACACTTGGTAAAGAATGGAATAAATTTACAAGTTTAACAGACCTGAAGTCAGTACATAAGGAACCTTTAAAAATTATATATAGGAGAGAGTGAAATATTAAAGACTGGTTTATGGTTCAGAATAGAGTTCACAAGAAAACTACAAAATCAAGAGGCACATACCCATGTGGGATGTGCACTCAATGTTCATTGATGGTCAAGAAAGAATGTATTTACATTGAATCTAGAGGGAGAGAAATTGTAAGTAGGACACATAGTACTTGTGATACTAATGGAGTCATATATATTGCAATATGTGAAATATGTTTGGGATTTTATGTTGGAAAAACTGAGAGGAAAATAAGGAGGAGAATTTCCGAACATATGAATGATATTAAGAATAAAAAAGAAAGTAATGTTTTATATAGACATATTATCTGCCCCCTAACGAAATATAAATTTTTTATCATTGAGGAAGTCCCCAAGGATGAAAGGGGTGGTATATGGGAAACTAAATTTGAATACCATGAATTATACTGGCAAATTATATTAGAAGCAAATAAATATCCAGGTATAAATGATGGTATTTCCCTTGCACCCGTTCTCAAAATGAGGGCAGCTAGATTATAATTTTATGCATCATATGAAACATTGAGTATGTTTTTAAGTTGTGGTAATTTATGTAATTTTATGAATTTTATCATTGTCACTATTTTATATTTATTATTATTTATTATATATATATATATATATATATATATATATATATATATATTTTATATAATTAATATTTATTACAATTTCTATACTTATATTAATATTCTATTTCTATGTTTTGACATCCTACCTTATGTATTATTTAGGTTGGTTTAGGAATGAAATATTTATTCTTATTTGTAATTTTATAGTTTTCCACCTGGGGGTAGTATTATACAGTGAATAAAGTATAATGAGTTTGTAAGTTCACTTAGATTAGAGTAGTTTTATACTTTGTGAATCCGAATAAACGGAAACCCATGTTGGGACTAATAAGATTCAGATATTCATTATTTGGAGAGAATATATAATATATAAAAGAAGGAAATAATGTTTTGAATTTGGTGAAATACATAAAGTATGTTTACCATTGCCAGCATCAGCGAGGTATGTTTACATATTAATGAGTTGTAAAAATCAAAAGCTATTGGACAATTTAAAATATTTGTGACAGTATATAAGTGATGTCATTAATTAAGTGTTTGTCTGATGAAGTCTGTATGATTAGATGAAAAACGCGGTGATTCGTTAAGCGTTTTATGTTGTTTGTTATAGAATAAATGTTTGGCTTTTTAAACGGCTTGGAAGTCCGGCGTTTGGCTTTTACTCCTGCAGTGCGTTTATTGTGTTTACCAGTTCATACTCGCATTGACACTCATTGTGTTTGGTTAGGTTTTGGAAAACTATTATCACAACAAGAAAATTATTACTAATTCATATAAAATGATAAATTAAATCAAATACCAGAAAGACCTCCTCTTCTCTAACTACTGGCGAAAAATTAAACCATCCATAGATGATCAGCAAATAAGCCAGGCAATCAATCTAACACTGAAGATTATACCCCTCAAAAAGTTAGCATACACTCAGCTCATGGTCAGTAATAATGCTTATTTTACACCTGCAATCCTACACAAATTTAACACA
>NC_056737.1:1073627699-1073700199 GCF_019279795.1 Protopterus annectens
TTGTTGTTTTGGTCTTAGCTACCCATATTCTCGCAGCTTATTCCAACTTTGCATACAAAAATACTTTATGAAGTCCTGACTAAAGCTGGCTCTTCTTTTTGTAAAATATGCCCTCTATCCCCTGACTTATCCTTTCCCCTTAGTTCATTTTCTTCACAGGTCCCACCAATGTCCACTTTGTACCCAAACTGTATCCCCCCACTTTGTACCCATACTGTATCCCCCCACTTTGTACCCATACTGTATCCCCCTTTCCTTCTTAGTTTCTAATTAGTATAGAACGAATCTTTACCTATATACCACTCCTTCCAGGTCTCTGGTATTCATTCCTCTAACCTCTATTTAATAGCTTAGTGCTTGGCTACCTCTAAAGCCTCCAGAATTGTCCAAAATTTTCCATCTATGGTCTCACCCATTTTTGTAGACCAGGAAAATCACGTTTTAGATTCTGGGATCACTTTTTAATCTTAGTGTCATGTTTCCCTCAGATCATTGCTGATTATTTTCCCTCTATTCCTGGTGATTCATTCCTGCTACCTATGAGCAAACTAAAGGTTGCCATTCTTAGTGTCCTCTTGATCTTCCCATAATCTGCTAGGACTTTATATTCCTCCTGAACAGCATTTTTATATTTTGTAAATCTGTGGTTTGTGAATTAAGTTGAACTAATTTAGTAAAGTACATCCCTTCTGTGATCTCATTGTTGCAGATGGCTTGATGGATTGTGGGGAGGCCCTCCCCCTCTCTGCTTAGGCAGTGCCCTGCCTTCTTACAAAGGAAACAGATAATGCCCACTCTCATCTACTGGTTCTTGGACTCTGTGTTCCCTGATTTATTGAACTTTCATGTGAATTATGAAAAATTGTGAGGGTATCTTGTAATGAGGATAGAAACCTGGGTTAATGAACAACTCTAGTTTCACATGAGGTACAGATGGAGTAGTGAAGAAATGACCAGTGAAGGATGGCTGTCCTTCTCCAGAAGAGAACATGCAGGGCCTAGAGAGACACGTCACTCCCATGCATCCAAACTTACACAAGTAGGTGACAATCAAAGCCCTTGTTCCTTAGTTGACACCATGATGGTATACCAGAGCCAAGAGCTGGAAGCATCTAGCAAATCTGGCTAAGATACAGGCATAGACATGTGACACTGGCAGTGCAATCAGATATGTTACAGTGAGAGCATAACAGAGAACCTGGGAAGGTTCTAGTGCAGTTAAAGAAAGTGAAGAATTCTGAGTTTTAGTTAACAGGACTAGTGTGAAACTAAATCCATCTTAAAAAAGTGAAACTCTTTTTTTCTCTTTGGGGACTAGCACCTTCCCTTGTTGGGAGTTACTCCCAAACCCATTATCTATATATTCCCATTCTGAGATTGCACCACACACATGCACACGTACACAAACAAAATAACAGAAAATAACAGTGAGCACTGAGTATCCTAGACGGTGCAGTGGTGTAGCGGTTAGCATTGTCACCTCACAGCAAGAGGGTCTCTGGTTTGATTCTCGGCTGGGGTGCCTTCTGTGTGGAGTATTCGTGTCCTCCCTGTGTTCGCATGGGTGCTCTGGCTTGCTCCCACATTCCAAAGGCATGCAGTAGGTGGATTGGACAGTCTGAATTAGCCCAAGGTGTGAGTGTGTGTGTGTGTGCGTGTGTGTGTGTGTGTGTGTGTGTGTGTGTGTGTGTGTGTGTGTGTGTGTGTGTGGTGCTCCCTCTGAGACTGCTACAGAATAAACAAGCACTGAAAGGTGCTCATTGCCCGATGTACCACATGGTGTGTAAACAGGAAAGAGAGAGAGACAGAGTATCCCAGAACCTGATGTACCACATGGTGTGTAAACAGGAAAGAGAGAGAGACAGAGTATCCCAGAACCTGATGGTGTGTAAACAGGAAAGAGAGAGAGAGAGAGAGACAGAGTATCCTGATACCACAGTGTAACACATGTAGTGTAAACAGAGAGAGAGTCTAAGAGATGAAGAACACATGGTGTGACAAGTGTAAAAGAGGAAGAGAGAGAGAGAAGAGAGAGAGAACCTACTGGTGGTGTGTGTAAACAGGAACAGGAAACAGAGAGAGGACAGAGTGATGCCAGAACTGATGGTACCAAGGTGTGTGGAGAGAGGAGTATCCCAGAACCTGCACCCTGTATGTGGCTAGTTAAGGCTATATATACTTATTACTGTAGTGTCATTATGATGATCTTAGGTATTATTGTAAGATGTGACATCACTACTTGGAAAGGGAGTTTTATGCTTGTGAATTCATATACAAGCACTGAGTAATGTCCTACTTCCTTTATAAAAACTGAACATGGCAGGAAAACATATTGTCTGTAGATAGTAAGTAGTAAATTGCAATATTTAGGTGTCCTGCATCGGGCGTTGCACCCATGCCCCTTATGGACAGAGATTGCATATAAATGCCTGGCCGTCAATGTCCTATTTGGATGCAGGGCATCATTATTCTTACTGGAAAACATAGCTAGGCTTAGAAACGGCCCCTGGATCGTTCGCCTAGTAACAGTCTATGAAACTATAACTCCATGTCTTATTCTGTATTTTTCATGGGTCCAGTTAAGGAATGTGACATAAATGACAGGTATATGGCATATCTATAGTAAAGCTGTTGTTGTTCTGCATTGTTTCATGACAGTCACATGGTTGCAGATGTTCATTGATAAAACACTTGTAAACCAATGCCAGCCAAAACTTGAAAAGTGTAATGTTTTGGTATGATTAACCATCTTTATATTTGATCCTTTAGGCTTCATCCCCAAGATCAAATTTGACCATTTGCAAATACATTTCTAAGTTATAGCTGCCACCTGGCGGTGTAAACCTTGTCTCTAGATGATTGTAATAAAATAAAGCAACTTTCTATCATTTGTATCTCTATAGGTATACCAGTTCTTAAAGAAACATGGTAACACCAAGGGCACCTTGTTTTGTTGGCTGCCAGGCTGCAGCGCCCCCCCTCCCGACCATGGAAACATAACTGGCAAAAAATAATATTTTTTGAGGGGTTTCTGGTATGGCACAACCTTGAGAGAATGTGGAAACCTCTCCTCCATCTTATGTTGACAATTAATAAGAGATTATCCCATGTTGTTGCTTTTTTCAGAATAGAAATGATAGTTCTAGTAGTAAGGCATATTCAATGATGAGAAATGGAGGACAGGAAAATAAAAAGGTGGTTAAAAAGTAACAAACGGCATTCCATCTCTGGCACCGTGCCAAAACAAGGTGGGTGCTCTGCAAACCACTGACAGTGATACTCCAAAGGGCATAGCTGCATATCAGACATCAGCAAGCAGATAGACAAAGTGAACTGAGTATTAACAAGTACGGCTGGGAACTTACTAGGACTAAAATAAAAACAGATCAGAGGGTAGAGGAAATAGAAGGGACAGTATCAATGCATTCGGATGAGATTGAAGAGATTAGAAAAAGGAATGTTAAAACTAAAATGTCGGCACTTATGCCTATCTGTGAAGATCTAGTGAATAAAGTAACAGAACTAAAAGACAGGGAGAGGAGAGAAAACCTAAGATTTGTGAAAGTGCCAGGAGGTAGCAAAGGAAAGGATTGTAAGAAGCTTATGTTGGGTAAACTCTTAAGCTGGACTGGCTTCTCGGAAGCTGATATTAAGCTGGACAGGGCACATTTCAACTAGGAGAGGGGCTAGCCTGCTACTGCAGACCCATAGGTGGTTAATCTACTGTCTTATAAAATGAAAGTGCACGTCTTAGGGAATGTATGGAAGAAAGGGAAGATCCAGAAAGTTGGAAAGCACCGTGTTTTTGATGATCAGGACTACTAGGCTGTAACCAGAATGCAGAGAAATACGTGCTTTGTTCTGAAAAGTGTAAATGACTGTGATTGGGATTTAAGGAATTATACCCAGCCATATTGAAAGTATTTCATTTGCCAAGAGAAGTAAAAACATTTATGCATCTTTTGGAAGCTGAAGGAGAGCTGGACTGGTACCAGTAAGTTGCTGAGCATGAAGAATCTGAAGCACCAGTTTGCGTAGCATATCAAAGGATGGAAGACAAGCTTGGGAGAGCTGACCGCTACAGTGTTCAGACAAAAAAATGATGGACAGGCAGAAAGAGGTGGTTAAGCACTCCAGAATAGTGTGGGATACATTCGATGATAAAAGCATTGAAAATTAAATGGAATTATTGAAAGAGCCATCAGACAAATGAAGTCTGGAATTAACCTGTGGTGAACTGAAGGACATTCTTGAGACTGGGAAGGGTGGGTGAAGTTATATTTTATGATAACAGCCACATTTTATTGTTTTGATAATGCTAATTGTGTTTTGTTTCCTTGTTTCTTCTTTTACTGCTTGACAGGGAACTGTGCTACTGTCAATTTAAATTAACAAATAGGTGTCTTGCATCTAGACACGATCTGAATAAGAATAAGCATAGGATATTACTTGTATGAGATCCAACAAAGCTAATATATCATGAAGCAGAGTGAGAAGAGATGAATGAAGAGGCAGAGACTTTACTTTGTTAGGGGAACGTTATTGTAATGATCAGGCTTCAAAGCAGGAAGGCGTAGCATAAGAGGACCAAGAAAATGCAACCTATTGAATTTTTCTTTGACTTATAAATAGTTCCTTACCTGTTAATATGAATGATAGGTTGAACAGTTAGAGTTATAATATACAATGTGTATAAGGAAAGTACAAGTGGGATGAAAACATTTATCAGAGAATGGAGCAACGGGGCTGATGAGTTCAAGAGAATTTGTGCCATTTTAGAGTGTTGCTGTATGTGGTCAATGTGGAAAAAGGAGAGGAGTGAAAGTAAAATGGAGTGCTGTATGTATTCATCAAGTTTATTATGACTGTTTTAGTTGTGGGGTCTTTATTTGTCAGTCCAGAAAGAGCCACTGGGAGAGAAATTGATAGGAGTAGTAATTTGTCTACTGAGTAATGGGATTCTCAAATTTGTGATAACGTGGCTTCACAGGATTAAATATGAGGTTGAAATTATCATCATGAAATGTTAATGGGATGGTGGACCAAGGGAGAGCTAAGAAGATATTCAAATTTTTAGGGAGGCTGAAGCAGAAGTTATTATGTAACAAATAACACATTTGCAAAAGAAAGAGCAGGAAATACTGGTAGGGACTACTGTAAAATACTGGATGGCAGGGAGATGTAAGGAATGTGACTACTGTAAAATACTGGATGGCAGGGAGATGTAAGGAATGTGACTACTGTAAAATAAAGAGGCATGATGACCCTCCTTAGAAGAAATGCTCACCTCTGGATAGAAGAAAACAAATTGATCAATATGGTAGAAATATGTGTTAATGGGGGGAATGTGGGAAATGGGTAGAATAGTTTCATGCCTTATCTTAGTTACTCTAAAAGCATCAAGTAAGAAAATAATGGAGGTAATAACTAAATGATTGTATTTATACAAGGGGCTGGAATTATTACGTGATAATAAGAAAAGGGGATGTCAGAAGTGGATCAAGGTTGAGAGCCATTTTGAGGGTATAGAAGTTACTGATGGCTATTATGAAAGTATATGGGCTATAGGATGTAGCAGAAAGACAGTCAGAAACATTTTACTTATTTATTGGGTAGAAATGGTTCACAGTCAAGGTTAGATAGAATCTATATAACAAAGGAGCATGAGTGCTTTATCAGGGATATTTACACATTTCCTATACTGGTTTCTGATCATATTCCCCTATTAGCGGAAATTATAAATCCTGGACAAGATTGAGGGTGTAGAGACTGGAGATCAGAAATCTGAGCTGAATCTGGAGAGAGTGCAAGAAGGAGTTCTGTGCAGGAAACTGGAAAAAAGCTTAACAGAATGGGAAGAAATTTGGGATAATAGTAAAACAGAATTAAAGATCAAGGTATTAAGCTATGAACAATGAGAATGGAAGGATTGGAGGAATAATAAAAGAAAATTATGGGACAAGATGAAAGAATTGCAGGAAAGCAGGGGTATCTGTCAGAAGAGAGAAGTTGTCAAGGTGGGAGAGGCAAGCACTGGAGAAGCTGGAGGTGAGGACAGAATTAATAAAAATAATATTGAGTCTTTTCTCAAGTAACAGGGCCTAAACAGCCCTTTGACTGATGCAACAAAAAATAGAAAGTAAAGGTCAGGGATTGGATGACAGGCAATATGGTGACTGATCCAAGAGGAACGGAGCAAGTATTCTGGAAATTTTTGTTAGTGGTCATATATGCAGCAGCAAGTGAATGTACGCTGAAAGGTGCAACTTGAAGAATTCTTTAAAGACTTAAAGTTGACTTCACTTAGTAAAGTGGAGAGATAAGAGCTATTAAGACCTATAACGTGGGAGGAGGTGAGCCTGCAGATAACTCAAAACAACTGGGAAAGTCACCAGGGTGTGATGGATGCCCAATAAAATGTATGAAAAGAGTTTAAAGACTAATTTTACAGTTTTGGACCAGGATGTTTAATATTATATTGAAAATGGTCAGAATGCCACCATCATGGTATAGAATAATAACATCACTGTTACTGAAAGACCCATGTGAGCCCAGCTCATACTGACAAATCCCAATATTAAACCATGATTGTAAAGTATTTGTAGCCATTGTGGCAGAAAGGTTATCAGGAATACTTCCCAGGCTAGGAGCATTGGACCAATGCAGCTTTGTGAAAGACAGGCAAACATTCAACAATATAATCGATACTAATCTCGTATGCAATGAGACTGAAGATGAAGGGAAACAACTCTTCCTTTTGGGATTATATATCAAAAAGGCATTTGACATGGCTCACTGGGAATATTTGTGGGTGACACTGACTAGCTTTCCAGAAATTATTAACTTACTAAAGGAGATTTATACAAAATCTGAAGCAGGTTTGAAAATAAATGCCAATTAACTGCAGAATTTGATATAGAATGAGGCAGGGGTGCCTTTTGTCCCTGCTCTTTTTGTACTATACTGTGAGCCTCTAGCCCAAAAGATTACACACAATCACAAGTGAGTGGGTAGAAATGGAGGGGGTCAGAGAAAAGCTAACTTTTTTTGCAGATGATGTGATATTATTCTTGACAGAGCCTGATAGGGACCTTCCTCACTTACTTGGGATTTTTGAGGAACTTTAGGGTGATTTCAGGATACAAGCTAAATGAGGATAAAACCAAAGCCCTTTGTATTAACTATGGATGTTCATTTTCTCTAGTGTAGGACGTTTTGCATTTGTGGGGTCACTATCACCTCAAATATTTGGGGGTCTGGCTGAAAAACAGGGAAGAGGAATATTCCCAGAGAAGATTAGGAACAAACTAAAAATAAAAACCTAGGTTTGCTAGAATAATGGAAATTGCTACCATATAAGCTAGAGCAAAGGATTCAAGCTATTAAAATGTCTGTGCTCTGTTTGGTACTTTACCTTGCATAAGCGTTTCTTTTTGACTCAGGTAGGAAGTTCTGGGAGATGTTAAGGAGGGAAATGATGAATTATATGTGGGATGGAAAAGGTCACAGGGTACAGTGGTAAAGAATGATATCACCGATAGAGTATGAAGAGTTGGTAGTACTTCATCTTCTAGAATACTTTAAAGCATCACAGTAAAAGCTAATATAGGGTCTATATTAGAACACTGAACATTCAAAATTTCAAGTGTTCTAATATCGAACCCTATGAATCGAAAATTTAAAACATCGAACATACGGAACAGCGAACTTTTTCCTAGGGAAAAAATTTGCTGTTCCAAAACACATACACGCAACACAAGCACACCAAACAAACAGCAATCCACACACATACACCTAAACTCTTACACCTAACCCTACACTAAACTATACATACACCACTAACTATCCACTTACCTTAACCCAAACCCTAACCCTAAGGTCCGTCACTATCGCACAGTCACCTCACCCGCACCCTAACCCTAACTCACCTACCCCACCCTAACCCTCACGTCCACACAATCGCACACTTATCTGACCCACGCCCTAACCCTAACTCACCTAACCCGCCCTAACCCTCACATCCACACAATCACGCACTTACCTGAACCCGACCCGTAACTTTCCACCACAGCACTGAAAATACCGAAGCAACAGAAACGGACAACCAAATTCTTTCTCCATGAAAAAATTCGGTTTTCAATTTCTTTGATATTTTCAGCATTCGCTGAAAAAGGGTCAATATTAGAACACTCGAAATTTTGAACGTTCGGTGTTCTAATATATGCCCCTAATATACTGTCTCCAGAAGAGTGGATAATATTCAGCCAAATGGAAAGAGATGATGCTCAGGAGTGATGAGGAAGACAATTTTCAAGGTTCTTTAACAATACAGAGACAAACAACGGTGGAAAACAAAGTACAGCATTAAAATGCTTGTATGGGATGATGTATAATAGTTTCAGAATGAAAGAATTTAAAGAATGCCAGTTTCAGGTGTGCCCTATTGGAACTGGGAAAATATTTATGGAATAAATGTAGAAGCAGTGAAAAAATGGTGGAAGAAGAAAAGATTCTTTTACTTCCTAGAGGAGCGAAGTTCAGAGAGAATGAGAAGAGAGTGGAGTGAATGGATGATGGTATATCCCTTTAAACCAGAAGAAACATTCCAGTATAGACAAACTTATAAAATATTAAAGAAATATGAACGCAGAAAAGGAACAAGGGTTTTTTTTTCAGCAGCCAGTGTTGGTAGCTCTTCTCACAGAAGCACATACTGAGGGATCCAAGATTAACCAGATTATAGAGGGTGATAATTACGGACAAATGGATATCAGGTAGACAATGGGCATAGTGCTGGAGAGGTATAGCAGGAGAGAATTGCACCAAAGAGGAGTGGATGAATATTTGTCTAGCTCCTACACAAGATAACAAGCTAGCAAAATTCAGAATATTTGTCTGGCAATGCCTTCACAAGTACTTCAATATGCCTGCGAGGTTACATAAATTATACCTAGAAGTAAGTAATCTGTATTGGAGATGTGGCTCAAACAGTTTCAGAGTGTGGGAGTATATATTTCGTAATGTGATCAGCTAAGCTTTTAACGGGAACTCAGCACAACTAGTGCAGCAAATGTCAAAGGGCAAACAGCAGCTAACAAAAAAAATGATGGAGGGAACAGATATGCCAGCTCATACAAAAGCACTGATTACATTAACCCTGATTTTAAATAAAAAAAACGTCAACTGTAAATGGTGAACTGCCTAACAGCCTGTGATAGATGAAGTTATTTGATTACTGGATAAGGTTATAGTTTTAGAAACAAAAGCTGACACCTCATGCAGCCAAGGGGATGCACAAGAAGAAATGGAAACAAGGGAAGCTGGTTAAGGATAAGTGTGTGTGTGTGGGGGGGCAGAAGGTAATTAGAGTAGGTTATCAAAGTATAAGTAAGACTCCTGCAGAGAGCTTTGTATAATTACTATATAGGAGTAGCATGTCAGGTACTGTGTGATACTAACCCCCTGCTTTTAGACTGACCTGGAAATTTGAATCTTATTATTAAATAATTAAAAGTTTTCTTCTAGCATAATAAGAGATTCGGTCATTGGGAAAATAGAATAGACCATGCATAAGGACTGTACAAGCTTTTTGAACTGTTATTTTTCTGTTTTTTAACATCTTTATTAAATTATCGCATAAGATGTAGGCAAGCATATATTAAAAGAAAAGAAAACAAACTATATTAACATTTTTCCATTTACATACATTAAGCATCACATATCATTTCTTTGTAATTATCATCAGTCCAACATTACATAAATTGCTGAATTCCTGCCTTCCCTTAAACCTCAATCCTCCTCCTCCTCCTCCTCCTGAACATTACCCTGCATGTATTGTTGCCACAAATTCCATTTATTTCTATGTAATTTGCTCCTTCCTTTTCTAAAACCCCATTTCCAGTTCTTTTATCTCTTTTATAATATTCAAAACATCAAATACAGTTGGTTTAGAGTTTAATTTCTTATTTTCAGTAATTGTTTTTGACAGCCAACAGAATTAAACTTAATAACGCCTTACTATGTGTATGCAATTCAGATCCCAAGTCACAGATTAAAAAAAATCATATCCTTAGTTACAGCCGTTTGCTCACCCAATATTTCTGACAGAAAACACTGTAGGGAATTTTTAAAGTGTGCCAGCTCATTATACTCCAAAAACCCATTTTCCCAGTTACCTCTTACTTCCCCATCTTACCAACCAACATTTGTTATCTAACCAAAGAAAAATTCTTTGAAGTCTGCTGGGGGGAGAAATACCTATGCAAACACTTATAGGCAAATATCCTAAACCTTCTGGGCTTTGTTAAATACCTGAAAGTCACTGTTTTCTTGTAAATTACTGTTCCAGTCTCTCTTTTCTAACATCCTCTGGTTAATTTTTATAGTTATCACACAGTATTTTACATACTGTACTAATTATCCCTTTTTAACAGCAGCTTCTGTTCTAGATTTGACTAAAAACCCCACCAGAGCAAGTCTTTCACTTAAGATACCATTCCCTTTGCTTATACTTTAATATCCATCCTAGGTAGGAAAGACAGTCTCTGGCCTGCAGTCCAAACATCTTCTTGGCCTCATTCTATTTAATTATATTTCCCTCTCTAATTATTTGCTCCCATTACCTTGGCTCCTTTGCCAGATTTCTCCAGTAAATTGAGCCCCCTCTTGCCTATTTTCTGTACTTCTAACTGCAGTCATCCCTATTGACAAAATCTCCTTTCTCCATTCTCAAGTTGGCTTAGTTCTTAGATGACTTTCTGCTACTTTATGAATATAATATTCTGACTGGTTGTTATTATTCTCTTTAAGGATCCACATTCCACTTTCTGTCAATTTCTTCAGCTTCCCCCTTCATCATCATCATCCCTTTCCATTTTGAATTATACCCTTCTGTTGGTGTCATGTATATGAGCCTTAGCTGTGTAGTGCTAAAATGTCCCTTAAAATAAGGTAATTCTATGCCACCTTGTTCATTTGGAAGTATCAAATCATCTCACTTACTTACTGCCCTCTTTCCCCTCCCAGATAATTTCCTTTCACTGTTTATTAATTATTGTCCACAGCTACTCCTCTGTTGATAAAACTATACCTGACCCATATATAATACGAAAGGGACTAAAAAAATTTCACTGCTTGTATTCAACTAGACATATCCATAAACAAGAGCTTTCTGTTTCTCAGTTTTTTGTATCATCTTTTGTTTTGTCTTTAATAATAGAAGCCATTTTACTCTATACTCCTAAATACCTCATTTTATCATGTCCCCATAAATATGGATATTTCTGAACCAACTCATGTGTGGGCATGTAATTTACAACTATAGCCTTTTGTTTATCTTCATTAATTTTATATCAATAAAAGATCTGAAACTGCCTCAAAATGTTCCACAATACTAAGATGTCCTTTTGTGGATTTATCAGGTACAAAATAATATCATCTGGAAATAAAGCCATCTTTTCTTGATTACCATACTGATTATATCTTTGCATTCCTGAGTCCCTTATTTTCTTTGCCAGTGGCTCTAAATATAAAGCAAATAATAAAGGGAAAAGAGGACACCTGTGCCTGCTTCCTCTGCTCAAACACAACTTATCAGAAAGGAACCCTCTCACTTTAATTCTCGCCTTCAGTCCTTAATATATATTTATCCCAATTAACCTTATTATTGTGTCAGGGAATGCAAATATTTCCATCTCCCTACTCATAAAATCCCAGCTTACTCTGTCAAATGCTTTTTCTTCATCAAGTTCCTTCAACAACGGTGGTATTTTCTTATATTCTGATTCCCTCTGGATCATCATTGTTCTATTAATGTTATCAAATGTTTGCATTCCCACCACAAAATCATTTTGGCAACACCTTTGCTTTTCTTTTACCTAGTGTAGACATAAACACTTTATAATCATGCTTTAAAATTGAAATGGGTCTATATGAAACTGTGTCTGGTGAGTCTTTACCGTCCTTTAGTAATACAGCAACCACAGCTTTCCTCCAAAATGTTCGTGCTTCCCCACCTTTTTAAATACTGTTAAACAAAATATTCCAGATCTTTATCACTTCCTTCCCTCCTAACTTCCAATCTTCCACAGGAAAACCATTTCTTCCTAGAGATTTTTCTGAACATTGATTATACATCACGGTTTTTATCTCAACACCTCCTATCTTAACTATAAGTTGTTGAGCCTCATCTACCTCTAACCTTGTTATAATTTAAGTCATCTGTAAATATTTCCATTTGTACTCTTTCTTTAGTTTTTTTATTGCTTTATACACATTTTCATGCAATTTCTAAAATATCTCTAATATCTCTACAGGATCTCTGGTTATTTTTCGTATTATAGGCTCCCTAGGTTTGGTGACAACCCTTTCTACTTTCTGTTGCCTAAGTCATTGAGCTAAGAGTTTTTGTATTCTGGAGTTATTATCAAAAAATAACTGCTTAACAGCAATCTTTCTGAACTCATGCAAATTGTGCACATATTCCTTTATTTTCCCTTTAGTACTCAGCATTTGCTCCTGTTCTTGATCTGTGAGGTTATCTTTATTCCGCAATACTGTAATCTTTGTCCCTCCAAATAATTCCTTTAATTCTTAACTATATCTCTTTCTCTTTTATTTCTACCCTGTTTTTAAACTCCATTTTCATTATATTCCACTCACTATCTGTAACTCTGAAGATATTTCTGTCTTCCTTAACAATTCTCAGATAATTTTTACTATCCATTCCTTAAATTTCTCTTTTTTAACAGGCAGGTGAGAAAGCAACATTGTCTCATTTTTTACTTCATTACCCTGAATTTTTATCTAAGTTTTTATTGGTGCATGATCTGAAATGGTTATTGGATGTGTTAAAGTTTTCAATTAAATGCAAATGTTCTGTGAAATATAATTTCTATCTAGTCTATTGCAGTTATTGTACCATGGGGAATAATATGTAAATTCTGTCCAAGTTCCTATTACTGAATTCACATCTTCGGTATCAAATATTTAGTTAAAATTTCCCTTCTAGGTCACACTGATACATTCTCACTGTTACAAATCAAGCTCCAGTCCCCAACTGTAAGTAATATTCCCTGATGAAAGCTAATTATTTCTTTCAGAATTTTTTCTTAACCTCCATAATAACAGTTTTGTTGGAATATAAATACATGCTAGTGTAATCTTCTCCCTTGCCTCTAGCCCATTACAGCTACAAATCTACCATTTTTGTATTTTTACCTATTCTATCACTATTGGACACTCTCTAACAATTAATATAATCACTCACCTTTTCATTAACCCTGACATTCTCCCAAATATCCATCTTAAAATTCTTTCTTTGTCAAACTCACATGCTTATTTCTTTCCGAACATGTCTCTTGCAGCATTGGTATTTGCAATCTGCATTTCTTAGTATAATTCAGTACTGTTTCCTTTTTGTCCTTACCTGTAATTCTATTTATGTTCCAAGAAAACACAGATAGTGCAGCCATTATAATAAAAAGTTATAGTTCCCACCTATTATATATGACAGCTTTTTTGAATATGTATTTTCAACTTTTATTTTACATGTACACACACCAGTATTTGGCAGGCTGACATTGTGATGACCCACCACTGGACCAGTAATCAAAGAGCCTCAATCCTCACCACTGGCACCTGTGGAGGGATGTTCACTGGGAGGATAACAAGTATACACACAGTATTTCCAGATGCAGCTCTCTGCATCAAGTGCAATTTCCCTTAAGTACACACAGAGACCACAGTCAATCTGGGGCTGGTTTCTTACTCTTTCTCCAGATCCCCAATGAGACTCCCCATTGGCACAGCTAAAGAGTTGAAATCTCAGCTGAGTGACTAAGCCAAGACCTTCAGCACCCTCTCTGTCCAACAAGTGTTTCAAGTCTCTGCCCAAGTAGCTTACACACACACACACACACACACACACACACACACACACACACACACTCTTTGAGGTTTGATTTACACATATACACACACACCTGGGAAAGGCTGGCAAAGGTTTACTAGCTATGCCCTCTTCTGCCCAGACTATAAGGTAACTTCCACTGCTACCAGTCATTGCTCAACAACTACTTTAAGGCTCTTAACAAAGGCTAACTAATTTTACTGTGTAATATTAATACAAATGGTAGTTTGGGCTACAAATGGGCTCTAGTATGGGTTTATATACCTCCCTAATGACATTCACTGATTAGATATACTCCTCCCTCGTTAAGAACTTATATGTAAGTTATCTAAAATCTGCTTGAGGGAACTGGCATAAAATTAATTAACCCCACTGAAAACAAAAAACTGTTTTATACCACAAACGACAAGGAATTATACCTCCAAAAGCATTTATTTTTACAGCAAGTGTAAAAATCACATAAAACTTGAAAAGCACAGGATTAAATCTCTCTTAGCTCCTCGGCTTAAAACAGCCTTTACAGAGTAAATTCACATTTTAAAAAACATGGCTTTTATATAAAATCATACATCAATAATTTAATTAATTGACAGTTATACAATAAGGCAATTGATCAAGTAAGTTTGTTCCACTTTTTTAAAAGGATTTATGCATACTTCATGGCTTATTCTATTTAACTTTTCCAGTTACATTCTTTATTCATGCCCCTGGGATGTAAAGTATTATATTTTAATATAAAGACAGATTCCTTCCTTCTTAATATATATTTAATTGTATCTTCACTCAGATTAAATTAAATGAATGTCTCAGTATCTTTGTACTTTTGTAGTATAAGTATGTATAGTGATTTTAGTTATTCATTCATTCTCCATTGACTTTCTTGCCTCTGTTGATGTCTTCGTATAGCTCCACCCCATATATCTTAAATATTTAGCTGTATTATTTATTTCCAGTGGTACTATCTATACTTAACGGTATCATCTAGCATTGTTATTTGTGTACCTAGATGTTAATGGCACTACATTCTGTTTCCAAATGTATGACAGAGTCATTTTAGCTTGGAAAGTGGAATTAGCATTATTTTTAGTGATCAGCAAGCCAGCCACCAATGCAGCCCATTTTATCTAGTTACGAGAGAGTTCTAGGGGGTGGAGCTTAGTGACGACTGGTTAGCGGGTTCATTCCTTGCTGGAGGGTCAGATGGATTGTCAGTTACTGTTTGGGATGTGTAGTCTCATGTAACTCCTTGTGAAAATGAAGCTTTATTAAGGTAATGGCAACTCATCTATTTGATCCAGTCTTGAATAATGCTATGAAGGGTTTGAGTTGAAAATGTAGTGTAATGAAAGGAAATGTAATACCTATCACATAGCGCTACTGCAACTGTTATGTATGGGATTTGTGTATGTAAAAAGATATAAGGCACTGTGTTTTCATTTATACCACTTGACCCTTATATATTTGTGATGTAATCCCAGAGTTTTTAAATGGTTATTTTAATAAGACCATTGTAAAACAATGGAAGTGAGATTTGACGTATCCACCCACTATTTGTTATTTGTTTTTAGTTAAGCAATGAATGTACGTATGGGGTGGAATTGGGTTGATTATTGTGAGTCTTGTACACTGCTTTAGGTGTTTCTGAAACTTGTGACCGTATTTAGTACGTTTTTAAATGTAATGGTTCGACCAGAGAGCTGAATGAAAGTGTGCATTGGATTAAAAGCAACTAATGCATAGTTTGTGGTCTAGCCATGGTTTTCTTGACAGTTTTATTTTTAAGAAGTTTAGTATGTTTTTTTACGCTGTTTTTTGTCTAGTAGGAGTGGCCCACACAGTGTCACCAAATAAATATGCAAGTACTATTAAAACTTAAATAGCTCTACAGAGATCAGCCACAATGAAAGGTTTAAATATATTTAGTAATAGATAATAAAAGAACAAGAGAATACAAATATATATTCACAGTGATTTCGGAGTTCACAATTACAGGAAATATTTAAAACATTGCAGGACAGGCTCAGATAAATAAAGAAAAACAATATCTAAAACTAAGCTTCACTATATAGGTTCATAGGATCATACTAGGCTATCTGCCCTAGGGCATTTATAAGCCTAGCCAGAGTATGTTTGGCTTTCACCACCCATTTTAAATTAATTTTGCTATGCCCTTTTTCGAGGTTAGTATACTGTGCCTCTAACAGTGACACAGAAGTGATACCCAGTGTAAACCTACGATCTCCCATCCACTCATCAAGATTCCTCTTGAAGAGAGTCAATGAGGGACTCTGCCTAACCTGGACTGGGATTTTATTCCAGAGTGAAGGGAGCCTCTGGGTTATGAATCTGTCCCTCCAGCATGTCCTATTTATTTCAGTGCTGAGGTTCAAGTCTCTCGAGCACGTAGCTCGATGGGATTTGGATTTTTTGAGGTGCAGCATGTCTCTTAATTCTGGGTTGGACATGGCTTTACACGTCAGGCACAGGTCACCTCTGAGCAGGCAGTATGCCACTGAGTAGAGCTGGAGTTTCTTTAACTGGGCAGCATATGGCATCTGTTTGAGCCCTTTGATCCTCTTGGTGAGGTACTTTTGGGGTCTTTCCAGTTGCTGCAGGTGTTTGGTAAGGTACATCCCAAAAGTGGCATTGTACTCGATTATGGGCCTGATGAGGGATGAGTAAAGAGGCACGATGACCTCCCCTAATCTAAATGTGAATCCCTTCATGATTAGGTGGGCTATATAAAATGTTTTTCTAACCACTTTGGCCACGTGGTTGTCAAATGAGAGATTGCTATCAACTTGGGTCCCCAGGTCCCTAATTACTTCTTCTGTACTTAATGGATTACCACCTATGTGGTAATTTGTGGGCACTTTGTTTTTGCCAAAGGGGATGACTATACACTTTTTGGCATTTAGCTTGAGGCCATGGCTCTGGCACCAGTTGTCTGTTTCTATGAGGCCCTTTTGGAGGATGCTTGTGTTGGCTGGAGAGTCGATTATGGCGCCCAGTTTGCAGTCATCTGTGAACTTGGTCAGCCACAGTCCTTCCATGTTGGCCTGTACCTCCGAGAAATATATACCGAACAAGAGAGGTCCCAGGACTGAGCCTTGTGGGACGCCACTTGTAACTGGTTTGGAGTCTGACATGGCTCCAGCGATTCTAACCATGTGGGTTCTGTCCTTGAGCCAGTTTGCAACCCATCTAGTGACATAGGGGTTTATATTTAAGCTGGTGAGCTTATCTATAATGCCCGAGTGGGGTATTGTATTGAAGGCTTTTGCGAGGTCCAGGTAGGCTGTGTGGACCACCTTCCCTTTGTCATTGGCCTTGGTGACTGTTTCAAAGAAGTCAACCAGGTTTAAGAGGCAGGATCTGCCCTTAACAAAGCCAAACTGGGTAGGATCCAGTGTCTGTAGGTCCCCAATATCTTTATTTATGAGGTCCATGATGATCCTTTCCATAGCTTTGCAGACCAAGCTAGTCAGGCTTATGGGGCGATAGTTTCCAGGGTCCATTGAGGCACCACCCTTGTGGAGAGGGACCACTGTTGCTGTACGCCACTCTTTGGGTACATATCCTGTAGTAAGGCTGAGATTGAACAGTAGTTTTATGTTTGGGTTTAGCTCTTCTTGGAGTTCATGTAGGGCGCAGCCGGGACACCGTCTGGTCCCATTGATGCTGTGTTTTTGCTTTGGAGAGGCGGCTCTTACCTGAGCATCTGAGATGTCAGGGGCAGCACTCTGCTGGGATAGATATTTGCCCTTTCAGTTGGGGAGGGGGGCAGAAGTTTGCACTGAACCTGTCAGTAAGGTTGTTGGCAATGTCTGTGGGTTTGGTGTATTTTTGTCATTTTGGACTAATTCTGAGCATATCTGGGAATTCCCTCCCAGGTTCCTAACATAACTAAAGAAAGCCTTGTGATTATCCTTAGTGTCCTGTGCAATTTTTCTCTCGAAGCTGGCCTTAGATGATTTTATGAGTGCCCTTAGTTTTTTGCTATTACTGATCAGAGATGCCTTCCCTTTTTGGGATTTTGCTCTATCATGTAGTAGCTTCCTCCTTCTATTGTATAGTTTGTTTATGGCTGGGGTCCACCAGACAGGACGTCTGCCTTTGGAGGATTGGGTCTTGGTTTTATTTGGGATTGCATGATCCATGCATTCCTGAAGGTGTTCATAGAATGCATTTATAAAGGATTCTGCAGTCTGGGCCGTATTTTCCACAGGCCTGGGGGCTTTGAAGGATTCCACCTTGGTTTTGAGAAGTGTGAAATTTGCTTTAGAGAAGTTTTTCACTGTGGTTTTCTAGGCAGTGGGTGGGGTCGGGATGTGAATATCCAGTGAGATCAGTTTATGGTCTGATCTTACCAGTGAGGGATACACTTCTGGTCTGGAGCATAGAGTCCCCATGTTGGTGATGATCAGGTCCAGTATGTTTTCCCCTCTTGTGGGAGTGGTAACAAGTTGTTCCATAGCATTTGAGTTTATGAATTCTAGGAACCTTTGGGCTAGGGTGTTGGAGCTAGAATAATGCTCCCAGTCTATGTTTGGGTAGTTGAAGTCGCCCAATATAATGGTGTTTGGAGAGACCTTCATATATTCCAGTGTTCTCAGGAGGGCTGAGTGGGGTTCCTGGGTTTGGAAGGGTGGTCTGTAGCAGGCTATAAACTGGAAGGCAGTTTTACCCACTGTTAGTTGCACATGGATAGTCTCTGATGCTTCGTGCTTTGCCACCAACCTGGAGGTGTGGGTATCTTTGATGAATATCGATACTCCCCCTCCTTTTGTGGTTCGGTCCAAGTTTTGGGGCTGAAAAGCATGGTATGAGGTATAACCTGGTAGTGCTGGGGTGCTCTCGGGAGCCCTGAACCAGGTTTCTGTTACTGCACAGATATCAATGTTCTCCATGCTATGGACAGTTTCGAGTGCATGCATCTTGAGGTTTAGACTTCTGACGTTGAGTAGCATTACTCTTAGTTTCTTATCCCTTGTGATACCTATGGAGGTGGGTTTGTCTTTTGAGCCCTGCCTAAAAAAGGCACTATGGGGGTAGCAAGAGCCTTTGCCAATATCCGAAAGCCCAGGGGTGACAGGTACAAGCCGTCCCTAGCGAAGCATCATGGCTTGTCGAGCATATCATCCCAGGCTGACAGGCATTGGATCCCCTTTGAATGACACCAATACTTAAGCCAATTGTTGAAATTGATCATCTTGTCTTCATATTGTGGCATCATTCTTGGTGAGGGTAAGATGCTACTCAAGGTCAGGGTCATACCGGCCTGGGCTACATGCTCAGAGAGCTCCTCTATGTCTCTTTTCATGTAGTCCAGGGAGGTATGTCTCAGGTCATTCACACCAGCATGGACAATGACTGAGTCATATTTGTACTTGCCTTGGATTGACCTGAGTGCTTGTGTTATGTGGTGGATCCTAGAGCCCAACAGGTTGCTCACCATGACCTTCTCCTTGTTCAGCCTGGTGAGCAGGACGTCAGTGTGCCTGACGATAGTCACCTATTACAAGTGTATCAGGTGTGTTGTTTAGCCTTAAGGGCTGTGACTGTTCGGCACACTGGCTTTGTGAGATATGTGTTGCACGTGTTTTGTTTTGGGGTAGCGGTTGCTTGGCTGTCTGCTTTGGAGGTCTCTGCTGCTTAGGCAGATCTTTACTTAGAGCCTCCGAGTATGTTTTTGTGTGATTATGTGTTTGGTTTGATGTCGTGGTAGGTCTATGTGAGACTGGAATTGTAGTGAGTGTGGTTTCCTTCTCCTCCTGACTGGTTATGCCAGTACTGAGTTGAGAGAGCTTAGCCTCCAGTTTGGCTATATGGTTGCATCTCTTACATGTGTTGGAATTTGTTGGGAGGAGGAGAGGGTTGTCTGTGTACATGAGGCAGTTGTAACATTGCCCCAAGATTCCCAGATTCACCAGCTGGACCGGAGAGGAGATTGACAACTGACCTTTGGACATGCTAGAATAATATTGGGAATTCCTTTATAATTGAAAACAAGGGCCAATGGGGAGTGAGGGTGTAGTGCTTTTAATTTTTAGTGCTGACTTATATAATTGCTTTAGTGAGCAAGTGCCAGGTAACTTAAGTGCAATGTGTTACAGGTAACTTAAATACAAAAACGACAAACAGTAATTTTCTTTCAAATGAAACAAGGAAATAAGTACAGTAAGCAATGCAGATATCACTAGGGATCCACAGAAGCGCTGAGAAGCCACGTTTAGGTGGAATTAGAGTTCCAGGGATATAACAAGCAAATAAACAACAAGCATACAAACAAAGCTAGATTCAGCAGGCCTGGATCTAGTCTATGCTACAGCAAACAAGGTGTACCAATTTCAGTAAGAAACAAATCAAATATGCAGGCACTGTAAAACTTTAACCAGAAATTCCCAGCTCAGAAGGGCAGAGTCCAGCCTCTCCTCCCACAAGAGTGCAGACCACAAACTTTCTTAATGTAAAATAACTGGCCTGAAGCCCAAGTGCTTAAACCAGAACTAATACACTTTAAGAATAACAGACACTGAGCTCTCAATCAGCAGTTCCCAACTTAGAAGGATGAAAGCTACCTGTCCTGCCACCACAGTGCATGCCACAAACCTTCCTAATGTAAAACAACTGGTCTGAAGCCCAAGTGCTTAATCCAAAAGACTTAGAATGATAGCTACACTTTAATCAAGTTACTACCAAGCAGTAATAAATACAATTGAATACTTTAAAGAATGCCTGGATTAGTGCTCAAGTTATACAAACAAAGCTAGATTCAGCAGGCCTAGATCTAGTCTATGCTGCAGCAAACAAGGTGTACCAATTTCAGAAGAAGCAGTTAAGATATGCATGCACTATAAGCCTTTAACCAGAAATTCCCAGCTCAGAAGGGCAGTGTCCAGACTCTCCTCCCACAAGAGTGCAGACCACGAACCCTCTTAATGTAAAATAACTGGCCTGAAAGCCCAAGTGCTTAAACCAGAATTAATACACTTTTAGAATAACAGACACTGAGCCCTCAATCAGCAGTTCCCAACTTAGAAGGATGTAAACTACCTGTTCTGCCACTACAGTGCAGACCACAAACCCTCTTAATGTAAAACAACTGGTCTGAAGCCCAAGTGTTTAAACTAAAAGGCTTAGAGTGAGTTACACCAAGCAGTAATAAATACAATTGAGTACTTTTAAGATGACGTAAAAGCAAAATAAAGTAGGAAGAAACACAAGTACAGTAAAAGCAGATGAATTTTTTTTTCAGAAAAGTAGCAAAAGCAGTAGTAAATACAATTCTCATGCAGTGCAAGCTGGCACACTTGAATATGTGGTGACAAATACTGCTGTAAACATTGAGAAAGGGTTTTTGCCTGAAAACTTTGTTGTCTGATAAAGGTTTTGTTCTCAACGGTCGGTTTTGTTTTACACTTGAATATGTAGCAATATTAGTCCACACACAGTTTGAAAAAATGTAATTAAATTAAAAAGGACTAAAAGCAAGTGCAGAAAGGGTTTATTAAGTAGAATGCGGTAAAGAGATGGGCCTGGGGGAGTGTCTTAGATCAAATCTACAGTGGGGCGGGCACTGCAAAAGCCACCAAATTTAAACTACAGCAAAGAACAGGGAGGAGGGGTCGGGAAAAACAGTTTCAACACAGATGTGAGGAATGTGCAAAGTATAAAGCCAAAAAATATATACTGTTCTCTCTCTCTCTAGATATATATATATATATATATATATATATATATATATATATATATATAAACAAACAATTTAGCTCTATAATACAGAATAATACAGAAAAATATACTCAGCTCTATATATTTGCAGATAGTTCTGTAAGGCTGTCTCTCAAACTAAGGTTCCAGTTTGAATGCAGATTGTTAATTAACAGGACACACAACACTAGCTCAATTATATCAGCTGAAAACAAGGCAGGAAATGAGGGGGGTGGGGAAAAACAGTTTCAACACAGATGTGAGGAATGTGCAAATTATAAAGCCAAAAATATATACTGTTCTCTATATATTTGCAGAGCAGTAAGAGCAGTAAGACAACAGATATCTAAGCAAACAATTTAGCTCTATAATACAGAATAATACAGAAAAATATACTCAGCTCTATATATTTGCAGATAGTTCTGTAAGACTGTCTCTCAAACTAAGGTTCCAGTTTGAATGCAGATTGTTAATTCCTGACTCTAAGAGAATGACTATACCCTAAAAGCTCACTAATAAAACGAGGCAGATGATGTGGTGAAGGGTTTGTCTTGTTGTTGTAAGGTCCAAGACAGAATACATAATGTTCTGTCTCATTAAGAGACTTCTAAAATGAATATCTGAAATATCACTGCTGGGATAGCTTGGAGAATGACACCATTTCTTGTCATCTGACTTCTAGTTCCTGGGTAAAACCCCCATTGCTGAAGCTGGCAGGACTTAGCACCTACCTGTAAAAATACACAGCAAGGGCTTTTGCTCAGATCTTTGACAGGTGTTGGAAGTCATAAAACAATTGCATTCCTTCATGCTTTCAGAGTAGTGATTAGTTCACCCCAAAGACAATACAGAAAGCCTCCTAGTACAGACTTTGTGTCTCTGCCTGCATTGAAACATGTGAGATACCCTCTTTATGATCTAGCCTATAAAGTAATTTTATTTCAGATATTTTTTCTAAAGTTTACTGGACTGAGGTTAACCCTCCAGTTACCTCTGTTAAAAATATACATTTAAACATTTACAATAGTACTTGTAGATTTCTGTTCTCTGCAGTATGCACACTGTGGTTAAATTTCAAACACAGTACTTTACAAATACCTTTTCAACACATGTCTGTGCAAAGCAGTTTGATAAACATATGACATACAGTTCTAACACATTTGTGTCACAAGCATCTTATATGACATACAGTTCTAATACATTTGTAACACCAGAATCATGTATAAAGTCATTTGATATTCACAAATGACATATAATTATTTACAAAATTTCAGCTAATTGTGCTTTCAGTACCTCCTTTTGTCACAGATATTCTATGAGAGCTCCTGGGGAGCTTTTATCCCCAGGACTCCATTGAAAATGGGCTCCTTGTAGCCCAATGGAGTACCCTGAAAAACCAACTGCAAATAAATAAAATAAAATAAATGCAGTCATTTCTTTTCATCCCCATTTGAACCTATGATATTTTCAAGACTTTTTGTTTTAATGAAAACCCTCAAATAAAAAAAACTAAGTGCATTTTCAAAACACCCCCATCCTCTGTTAACTTAGAACAACCACACAAAACAATGTACATCTTCAAAAAAAAGTTAAACCCTCCACACAGGAACAATTGACCCAAATTGACAGCTGCACCCACAGGCATTACCCAACCTAAAATTAAGGATACCTATGCTAAAGTGCACACTACAGCCTGCGTTCCTACTTACATCAATTGCTATCTTCTCATTTCTTATCTCTACTGCCCTTCCAGATGTGAAAAACTATAGGTATGCTTTCAGAAAACATTAACTTTTGGCCCTAAGAAAAAGTACACTGGCGATCTTCGAGTAAAACTGAAATGAATGAATAACATTCTATTAAATGCATTATAATATTAAGGCTTCTAGGGAGGCTGCTATGTCTTATTCACTTCCAACCATTCTAAACTTTATTTTTTGTTGAACTGCTTGCCATTGTACCTTTAAATTTTGGATTTCCATCAGCAAAGAATGATCATAACTCTCAAGATGATTTGCTTGTACCTGCAGACAGCTTATCTCAATGGAAAAGTACTGAGCAATGAATCTCAGTAAATTTCACTAAGAACAGAGTGCACAGCTACCTTCAGCTGCAGACTTTTAGGATCCCACTGAACATTTCCTAATGGAAAAAATAAGCTAATATTTTTGCAGATGTAAGAAAAATAGCATTTTCCTGGATTTTATCATTTTGCCGTAATTTTACAGCATACTTGCTTACAAAAAAGCATTTGTTTATAGCTTAAGCCAAGGGTGGTAATCTAGACATTCACACTTGTAAAAATAAAAGAAAATACATTCATCTACCTTAATTTTACACATGATGTAAATGGTACACTTTTATATCCCACCCCACCTCAGCAGCCTAAGATCACAGCATAGTAATATTAAATTTGCTTTTGTCCAGCCTTTCTTTTCTTGTTTTTGAGATTTAGAGGAGCCTTTCATGTCTTGTTATACTGTAAAGCCTATATTTCTTAACAACTAAAAATAAGTACATGTTTAAACTTTTTAACACATAAACAGTCACTGAAAAGACTCCCACCACCATTTAAAATATCCCTGACTATGTACTCCACAAAACAGCTTTAAAACATATATGAAACGTTTTATACAAATTCTAATAAGAACATACAATGTTTTACTTATACCTTCCCCCTCTTAGTGTCCTTCTAAACATTAATGATGTAACATGGAGTGCATACTTAACAGACTACCCAGACATTTAACAAAGTCAACAAAAGTCCAGTCTTTTCCAACTACGTTTTGCAAAGCCATATTTCAGAAGTATGACTGCTGCTTTATAGTCTTCCATTTATTCACTAATTTCAGTGTCACTGGTCTTCTTCCTGTTCATCTGCATCTCCCAACTCTAATCTCAGGTTCAAGTCCAATGTACTCCTGTACTATTTTCTGTCAAGCATTTTCCTTTGGATCATTGGAAAAGGTTTCACTGTCAAAATCTGTCTATGAACTTTACCATCAAAAGAATGAAAAGCTGAGTCCCCTTCTGTATTATGGCCCAGTTTTTGTTGGATAAACGTTTGTATTTCCTCCTTAGTCTGTTCTGCATCAAAATGTATTTGATCCCCAAAGAAAAGTATTCTGAAGACAGCGGGATACAGCAGCCTGAATCTCACACCTGCCTGTCAACATTCCCTGATTTCTGGGATAAATTTGCTTCACTTCTGCCTGGTGTACAGTGAATAGTCATTTTACAAACACTGTGCTATTTCCAGTTTTTAATACTTTTAACTTTGTGCCACAGTTTTGTTAGAATTAACTATTTCTGCTGGTATGAGTGCATTTTTTTAATAATATAGATCTTGGCTGCTTTCTTGTGGCCAGGTTTAGTGCATACATCTCCATGTGCCTTTTCATTTAAAAATGCTGCTGTGGAACACCAATCCAGTTACTTATTTCTACTTTCATAAAATTAATACAATATGTTCCTTCCAGTTTCTCTAGTACAGCAGAAAATGCCAGGTTTTCTCTATGTGCTCTGTCTTCTAACTGCTATTTTTTGCAACAGTGTTTCTTGAGAAATCTCATACTCAGCCAGCCTTTTCTACATTTCAGCCTCTGATTTTTTGCAGTTTTATCAGTTCAAGTGATTGGCAGATTAAAGCTTTTTCTATTTTTCCAGCCATTTGTTATTTGAATTGATAAATATTTAAGTTATTTTAATCAACTCTGAGTACATTTGATTTTTTTTTCCTCTATATTACTGGAAGCTATCTTTTGAACTAAAACTGAAGCTTGAACTGCTTTTTTGCTGAACAGCTGCAGAATCTTTCCCAAACAGTGTTTTCCATTAATTTTTTTTGGTTGATTTTCTTTTAGGTTTTCCATATTTTTTCTTTGCTGGCATCCAGGCAGTGTACTTACAAGCTAGTAATTGAATTTTACCCCAAACTCAATTTCACTGGCATTCCTTTTTCCAGAAGCATAGCTGGTTTAACCAACACCCTGGGTGGTACTATGAACCAGCACCCTACACCCTCATCTTTTCAAGTGACTAGCAAAAAAAAGCACTTAATTGTAATAAGCCAATCACAGTCATTTAGATATATGCCCCCCAGCTCTTCCATTAAAGAGAGAGAAAAAAAAGGATGTTCCTTCTACTGGCACACCAACCAAGTGGCCAGATGTCTGACCCCTTCCCCATTCAGGTCCCATTTCTGCATCCTGCCCCCAACCGTCCTTCAACATATTTTATGTAAAAATAAAAATAATAATGTATTTTAAACTGTAGCAAACTCTGTGCCACAAATGTTACAAACAGTTGCTACAGTTTATTTCCTGCCTGCACAGAGTGATACAGTTAGTTAGTTCGTTTGTTAGTTAGTTAGTTAGTTAGTTAGTTAGTTCGTTAGTTAAAAAAAAACTGTAGCAAACTGGACCACACAGAGTGACACAGTGCTCAGGTTTGACTGCAAATGCAGTACTGGCTTTTAAACACTTTGTGCCAGGAGTCATTGCCCCTCTTGCTCAGTCCTAGCTGTGCTAATGCCTTTTTCTGTTGGAGCAGCCTTAATAAAACTGCAGGAAATGGACAGAGATAAACTTGTATGAGCATAGGGAAAGAAAGTGTTTTTTTTTTCAATTAAGTAATTTTATTTTTTTTTACATGTCTGGTCTGAGAGTCCTGTCTTTCTTCTGCTGCACAGTGCTGCTATCTGCTGCCTGTAGGTCAGTATCACAGTACAGGTGTTTCATACTGATTACTGCTGCAGTAGCCTAAGCTATATGGGTTATGTCCTGCCATGGACATAACAGCCGACCAGTTTCCAAAGTTACAGGACAGCTTCCTTGCACTCAAATCATCTAAAATTCAGGTTTGGGCACCAAGCCATTCAAAGCTTTCCTGACACTGAAAAGAGAGCTTCTCTGTGATCTTTTCAGGACTGCTAGTTGGCTGATGGCATTCCATTGCTGGGCAGATAAGTTCCCTTTGGCGGAAAAACTTTCCAAATGACTGCGGCAGAAAACATATTCTGTAAAGGATTTATATTTGTGTTTGGAGAAAGTATTTTTATTTGCTCTAATGTGACTTTTATTCATTTTAAATGTGAGCAACAACTTTGTGGTTTCTGTGGAGAAACGGTGTATTTTACTTTTAAGAGCTGAGGCAGTGGGAAGCTTGGTGGTTTGTTTAAGGGAGATGGCATTGAAAAAAAATCAAGGATTTTTTGTTTTGCAAGTCTGCAGGGTTGGCCATATGGTTCCCCTTGTTGCACCCAGTTGACCCAATTTATTTTCTACCTGTGCAGACTTTGTGGATCTTAAGGGTTTACATTTACACTGAGCTGACTCATAGATGTTATTAATGTAAATGACAGAGATATAGGTAGTATGGTTGTAAGTGTGGCAGTAGAACAAGGTGGCTGATGTCTCTTAGTCTCTTAGTACATTGTCTAGAAGGTTTAGGTAGAGATTTCTTAACTAGCTCAGTATAAGTCAGGGTAATGATGGCTTGCTATGTATTAGCCTATTTTTTCACCATATTCCATGCTATTTATTTTATTCAAGTCTTTATCGAATTCAGCTGCCATTTCAAATAAATATTCTACTTTCTTTCCTTCTTTGTTTATCACATTTGGAAAAGTTATCTTTTTCTCTTCCAGTAGCTGACTTAAATGTTGCCCATATTCTGGAAATAAAGACTTTATAAATCTGTAATCTTTTATACTAAAAATGATTTTTTATTCTACACATCTCAGGTAATTAAATTTTGATTTTATTTCTTAAAATTTGGTTTCTTTGTTCTATCTACCCTTTCATTTTCTGCCATACGTATAGCAGTACTTTATTTTTATTTTAAATATATTTTATGTTAAGCAGGTATGTCATCAGGTGAAACTTAACATAGAGCATTATGATCTGGTTGCCAACCATAACCTGCTAAATATGCATTCGAGACAGCGATGCCAAGAAATTCATCACAAGAGCAAAGCTCGAGAGGCGAATCTTGGCATCCATGTCTAGTGCACAAATAAAGGGCTATGATTGGAGACCCGATCATACTTCTTTGTAGTGCATAGAACTTTAATTGTTCCATGTATTACTACTTACAGAGAAAAAAAAAAGATGCAAAGCATTTTACTGGCTTTCAAAGCTGTAAAACACTTGGCAAGCAGTGTCAGACAGTGTAACAGTTTTTTGTGTTTACACTCACCTGCCATTCCTGTCAGCTGTCCAGATTCTTGACTCATTTGTTTGGTCTGTTTCTCATAACATCTTTGGTTTTCAGACAAATCTCTGAGGATCTAAATCACTAAATTATGACATACATTTGAGTTTTAGACTTTGCATCCTTCAATAAAATGCAGGCAAAGACACATTCTGTTATTCTATATACTTTCTAAGTTTGTAACTGGAAGTCAAGGATGTGTTACAAGCAGGGAGAAACAAATCTGTTTTTTTATTTTGCCACTGTCTTTACTGGTCACTACTGGCAGATTTGATTCCCTTGCACAAGACCTGACCTTAACAAATTAAGCAGGGGTGCTTAACATTTGTTAAGATCAGGTCTAGCACTATATTAGAACTTAAGTGAATTGTCTTTTTCTGAATATCAGAGCATAACCACTGCATTCAATGCACTACATTGATATCTTAGGGTAAAATAGTGAGACCACTCTGTTATGAAAAAATATTGAAACTGAAGGCATTATAAGACTGCTTTGCAAAATGAAGTGGAACATCATAACTTCAGCATTTTTTGAATAATTCTATCCAGATGTTTGTTACATTCATCCTGACACCCATTCTCATAAAGAAAAACAGAGACTTTAAAGATCCTAAAAGTTGGTCCAGTGAATAGACCCAACTGCATTTTCACTTTATGATAACAGAAATCCTGTGGCTGATTAGCTGTTCAGTGCTGTGGTACCTATTTTTTTCCCAGGCTAATAAGATTGAGGTGACTACTCATATAGCCTGTTCCATGTAATTAAGGATGGCTGATGATGTCTGCATTCTGAAGTATCACATACAGGAATTATCAAAACTATGTTGTCTCTTACTGCGCACACACATTGAACTCAGTGGTTACTAATTAGTGAGTGGTTACTTATTCTGTGATCACTCAGCTACTGCCTAGCTGAAGAAGAGGCTCTACTTTTGAGTTGTCAGATTGTCTAATATACCTTTGCTTTCTTATTCTGGGCTTATTATGCTACCAGAAAGGTAGTAATTTACCATGATATAAGATTAAGGCTGAGCTGGACTGTGACTTATATGAACACAGGGAACCATTTATTGTGCCAAAGCCCAGACTGAAATTGAGGTTTGCTGAACTCTGGTATTATATAAAGAGCTGGCAAGGGGGACAGTTGTCTTTATATTACTTTCCTCGCTTAATGTGCTATAGCCAACAGTGAAGCCCTTCTTTCTTGAAGTTGGTATATAATGTTAACAGGGTGGGCATCCCCAGAGTTCTTGCTGAAATTCTGGGGGCCATGTCTGTGATCCACAGAATAGCAAGATTGAAACTGAGAAAACAGGGAGTGTGTATTAATTTTGTGCCTGTGGTACCTATGCCTATTTCATGTATACTGAGGTAAAGTGATCTTGAAATTAACATATATAAGTAGCCAATGTGTGGGGAACACAGCCCGTATATTTCGAGGGCCTTAATAATCACCTGCAATGGAATTATTCTGGTTATCCAGATTAACTGTATGTCTTTCGCAACCGCACCTTATTTTTCATATTTGTGCCATTTATAATTATGGGGTCACATTGGGAATCAAACTTCTCACGTGTGAGGTTTATGAGGCCACATTTGATGTATGTGTTTGGTGAACACACTTGTGTGTGTGTGTGTGTGTGTGTGTGTGTGTGTGTGTGTGTGTGTGTGTACTTGTGTTTTATGCATGAGCAACCGTATCCATATTTATGTAAGTACAGACGCAGCTCAATGTTCACACTGCTGCATTTAGTGTACTGTGGTTTCGGTAGGTGTCATCTGGAATGTAATAATGAATCCGCAAGAAATATTCCTGCAAATAACACAGACTGACTTTGTGAGCTGATCTCATTGCTGGAGGTTTTAACAATGAATGCTTACATATCCAAGACTGCTCACTTAAATGAGACAAAGCCCAGAATCCAGCAGTGTTGATACTGAATTTTCAGGGTACTGAGACTGCCACATGTACCTATTATGCCAAATTTCAGGTACACAAATCTTGCCATGGAAATTTTGCAATTCTCACTACTCAGTGTACTGTTCTGTTAGTATTATTTATAATAACGTGTACAAATTCTTCTGATAGTTCTAAATAATGAAAAAAAGGCCTTTTGCTATAAATATTGTGTATAGCTCTATGCCATCATTTAAATGACATGATATAAAGCTTACTGCAGACTCTGCTTCAGAGTTAGCAAACATTATTTACTTGTTTTTCAGGACTTCTGTTATCCATGTGAGGCACCCCAGTGAGTAATAGGCTCTTAATAATACAGGCAAACCCAAACCTGAGCCAGAGAAAAATCCTGTTAATTGCTAGCAGAGTATGAAAAACCCTGACTCCCCATGGTAGTTCCTGTACTGTTAGCATTAAAATGAAAGTTGCGGGGCTACAGTCCAGAGGTGACAGATGGCAGAGCTCTCCTAAGAAATGAATATGCTTTGCAATATAAAGTCGGAAGCTCTTGTGTGGTGTCTTAGTACAGGGATATCTCATTAGTTCTGACAGCCACAGTTTCCAGAGACACACTCAAGCAACACTGCATTTCTTAAATTTACATGTAGCTTGTTGGTGTAAATCTCCTTCTGGGAGCAGCAACAGATATTAAGAGCTTTACAGTTTTTTAAACATGTTTAAAACTAAGTGACATGCTAATAATAATTTATTTCTGTCACCTTTCTCTGCTTTATCTCAAAAATATAATCACATATTTTATATTTACTGATGGTGTTTCTGTCTCCTGACCCATTTGACATGTGATCCTGCATTTATCAAGAATTTAAAAATGACATTCTTCACTGTTACAGCCTCTTTTACAAAAGCTTGAATAATATTATTTCCATTTCCTGATAAGTAGGACAGGAGAAATGGTGGACTTATGTTCACTTCTTAAGAATTTCACATCTGTGTTTCATGTCTTTCGTATATCAATTTTTTCATATATTTTTTTTTTAATTCATGAATTCATTTAGAAGCACCAACAACACTGCATATTGTGAGTTTATATTGTAGTCATCCATACACCAATCTTTCTTAGAGGCCCAAGTGCAAAGAACAAAGAAAAAAAAAAACAATTTAAGCCTCGTGTTTTAGTGCTCCAAATAGTAACAAGGCATGCTATGTGAGAGCCTTGTCCTCTGAAATAACATGCTGGCAAGGGGTGGACTCGAGAAACACTCTGGAGACAACTGTTTGGTCCTCTGTGCATACATTTATAAAGCATTGCAAACTAGATTCCTTTTCCAAGTCCAGAGCCAGTTTTGCAAGGACCATTCTCCAGGGGCTCCTACACCCTTATCCTTCCAGCATCTAGGCTGGATACGCTTTGCTAATCAACCCAAATAGCCAAGACTACTGCAGCAGTGGGAATGATAAACATAGTACAGTTTGTTAAAAACTTACCATAACAGTAGACGTTCAAATTTCACATTGCTGCAGTAGCTGTATCCACCCGCTACTCCCGTTTTCCTATCTATACATAATTGTTTTTTGAGGATATAAAATGCTTTTGTGTTTATATCTGATTAGAGGTTCAGGATGAGATTGATTCCATTTTTTCTATGAGCAAGAAAGTCCTGAAGTCATTTCCTTCTGGCTTCTATTTATCTGATTGGTGCTGGCCAATCAGCAGTCAGAGGGAAAGTGGGGTAGGGTGGGGTGGGGTGGGGGCTGACCTTTTGAAGTAGGCTGGTTGCTGTTTCCTAGGCAAGAAACAACCCAAACAGCCAAAGGCCAAAATGTGGAACTTGAACATCTACTGGTATGGTAAGTTCTTACACAACTGCACTTCTCTTAGCTTTTGAGAGGGCTGAGAGAATATGTTACATAATAATTAAAAGGTGTGGCTGGGATTGCAGAATTTGTGAAATAGCTGTAACTGTAGGTGGAGTAAAATTTGCACTAAATTTGTCAGTTAGGATATTAAAACCAAAGGGTAAGAGAGTCACACAGGCAAATAGTTTAGTAAAAACTGCAGTAAAGACCTAGCCAAGCTAAAGCCTTCACTGTGTAATACCTTAAACCTCTTGTAATAGAGGCCCATGGGATATATGCAACTTAATCCTTAAGGACATACCAGTGTTTCAGAAGGTTTTTTTTTTTTTTTTTACTTTTTAAGTCTTTATGAGTACATTTAGGCCAATAAAGCAAATACTCACTGGCTGTAGCCATGCGCTTTTTTCCTTATCTATGCAGATAAGTGGATTGTCTGGCTATACTTTAGAAACACAGAGCTTAAAATCAAGCCTAATGTCCATAAACTTTTAGTTATGTACTCACCATAACTTTAGACCTAAATGGGTGGCTCACTGGAAAACACCCTGAGCACTGTGAACCAAATGCTTCCTCGCGGGATGCCACATCCAATTTGTAGTGGGAAATGAAAAATGGGAAGACCACGAAGTGGCGCAGCACAAATGTCATAATGGCAAGCTTAGAGAATGCTGCTATTGAGAGTATTGTTTCCTCTTTATAGCTGAGACAGAGGAAGAGGTGGGAGCTCTTTAGTAGAAGAAGAAATAAGCTTGACTAATATAAAGGCTAGTGACTGAAGCAAGGCTCGACTTGAGCCTGTATGGTTTGTATCCTTTTCAGTAGATAGACCCGCATTATTCGGGAGTCTATCTCTACTCCGATGAATATCTTATCGCGTTATTAGCAACAACACAGACTTTCCCCAGCCCGGTCCGATTGATTCCAAAGGGAAGTGCCTGATTGTGGCTTGTAGGTTCTGGTTATGCAATAGTAGGAGAGGTGGGAGTTAGGAGTTAGTCGCCCAGACACGAATCACAGGAAACACCACCCACCGCAGGTGAGCTCCTCAGGTGAGCAGTCACGAGAACAACCTGGGGCTGGAACTGAGACCAAAGGGTGTGGTGAGAACTGAAAATGACTGTCGCCTCTGCTGAATCGTGAATGTCTCCTGGATCTGTCCTGGCGTGATATGTGGATCTACCATGATGTGGTAATAGGGAGCGCATCCATCGCAAAGACACCGAACTTGGACTTTCTCCAGCAGTGATTCGGATTGAAACCTGACCATTGAACTTGGACTTTTAGAAAAGCGATGGCCATGTGAGATCCAAAATGGGCCTCAAGTCCCCGATCTTTTTTGGCACCAAAAGAATCCTAAGTAGATCCCCTAACGATCTGGTCCTGATGACCTGACTTGGATGACTCCTTTTGAAGCTTAACTTTGAGACTTCAAAGGTGATGGCTTCCGTTGACTGGGTGGCGAGGAGGAATCGGTTGGTGGGGGATACCGAAAAGGGAGTAGTAACCTCGGCGATAATTGAAGCACCCATCGGTAGCTGCACAGTCTTTTTTAGGTGCCTCGAAAAATGACCCCCAGAGCTCTCGGAAGGCATCAGTGGGGCAATCCCTCAGGGACCTGTGAGGCTGAAACCCGCGAAAAGACTTCAGCGGTCTCCTCCTCCAGTCTCTAGACCTGCAGCCTCTGGGGCCAGCGGATTCCAGAAAAATTTCCCCCCTCTCCTCTGCTCTTAGAAGGGGATAAGGTCGAAGGGTGAGGATAAGACCCATTTTCATCACGAACCACATTTTCCCTCCCTTTTTAGCCTTGGGGTAAAGGCCGAAGGGAGTGGAAACAAAGCTTACCCACTTGCAAAGTCGCGGTCAAAGGCTGCTTTAAGCGGTCAACAAAATTGATTAGGCCTCCCTGGGCCAGCTGCTCAGGTAGGTTACCCAAGAGAGTATCTGAAAAGATCTGATCCCTCCCCCTCCTGGTGAAGTCCCAGCGCTTCAGGGTTCAGGGACTAAAGGCAGGAAGGTGGAGGGGCTATGGCTCGGCCTGCCGCTCTCCATGCATCTCTCACTTCTCCTTATTATGGGGAGAGACGATGGGCTTGTTCTTGTGATGCTGCTGGTTATTGCCACCACCACACACCTTACAGCCACACCTTTGCCTTCTCAAAACTCTTCTCTTGACTGGGCTGGGCAAGCAGGCACGGTTAGGGCAGGCAATGATGTTCAGATAGCCGACAGACGCCCTCCTAGGCAGATCCGGAAGGGAGCCGCAGAAGGCTGGAGACACCCAGGAGGTGGAGGGAGGAGGCCACCGGCTGCCTTAGAGGGTTTTAAATGCCAGCCACCGTCAGGGTTGAGGGAGCTTCCAAGATGTCTGCCTTGGGAGGGCTTAAGTTCTCATGAGGACAACTACTGCATCATCAAGATCAGGGTCGGCGGACCCTGGAGCATCCTCCCGAGGGGAGAGAGACTCATCGGGGAGTGACCCCTCTCTCCTCTTGGTTCCCCTTGGGTTAGGGCTTCGGGACCTCCGAGGACCCCCAGGCCTCAGAGTGACCTCAGGCCCAGTGGGCTTGTCTAAGGACAGGGGACTGCCAAGACCCCGGCCTAGAGTATCAGCACCCAGTGCTGGTGAGACTGTGTAGGTGGCAGTAGGGCCCGGCTAACACACCCATTGGCGACATTCAGACCACCAGAAGGCTCTGAACCATGGCAATGGGAAGGCTGGACCCAGTCCAACAGTAGCCCAGCCCCAGAGAAGGTCCAGCGGCCGAAAGAGAGTCCAAGGGCCCCGACCACGACAGAGGAGGTCAAGTACTAGAGCCTCCCAGAGGGAACTCCCGGCGAGTAGGAGGCCCAGGCGGTCCTCCGGGTTGACCACCAGCACCCGGCTCCCTCGGTCGGGCCAGCTGCTGGAACCTGCTGGGGTGGGCCAACGCTCCCAGCCAAGGAGGCATAAACTCTAGTATTTTTGGAACACCACAGACTGGAAACAGTCTTAGGAGCACCCTGTCGATGTCCCCAGGAGCTTTTTGGAATCTCTAGATGTCCCTGTCGGTCCGACCGACTTCGCTCTCTGACCAAGGACTGATCCACCAGCTCGAACCGACTCAACAACCCATCAAAGGATCGAGATCCCAAAACAAGTTCCGGTCGCCCACAGGAGGCTTGCTTGAGGGAGAAGAACCACTGGCCCGGTGCATCGCGAGGAAAATCAATGGAGGGGATGAAGTCTGAGGGCCCTCAAACTGATCGCCGGCAAAAAACCAGAGTCGAGACTGGGTATCGCTCCCAGAAGAGGAAGCGACCGGTTCGAAGTCCGTGGACTGATGGCTCAGAGGTGGGTTGCCAAGTGAGTGGATCTGGTCTGGGCTGCCGCAGAGCCAGCCTTTCTTTCTTAGTGGAGAAGATGAGGAAGATAAGGCGGAGGGTTAATTTCTGTCATCAGGATTAATTTATTCTTTTTCTCTTGAGGAACCCTAGAGAGCCTCCATTTAATCCGCTTTTGCAGGACCCTTTAAGTGCTTGGAGCCTAAACCAGTACTACGCCGCGAGGAGTGATCAGTGACTATAGACAAATAATAGCACCTAGAGGAGGATCACCTACCGAGGGTCACGATTCTTTGAACTTAATGTCTTTGAAACAGTCCTCTTGGACAAATTCTTTAGAAGTCCAGAAAAACAGGTTGCCGAAGCCACAATAAAATACAAAAACAGTATTAAAAATTTAAACAGAAATTTTAAACAATCAAACACAGTAATTTTTTTTTTTTTTTTTACAGTACTAAACAAACCAGTTGACACAAACAAAAATAGGAACTTTATAGAATGGGGACAAGAACTAGCACTTGAAAAACTAAAAGGAAATACTTGTGTAATACAAAACCGTTAACTTAACATAAACAATAAACTCTAACTTAAACGGGAAACCAAAACCACTACACAAAACAACTGCAAAAACTGACAATTTTAACAGCAATTAGCTCAGCTTTTGTTTGAGACCGTCCTGGCTTTTGGCAGCGAAGAGGAGGAAAGTTTGGAGGGTGCATCCTAGCTGTAAATAGCAAACCCAATCTGGGGGATTGCTCTACGAGTATCCTGGGATAGAGAATAGCCTCCGCTCCGAGGAATAGTGTAGTCTATAGCATACGAGATAGAGCAGCCTGAACCAGTCGGGCCCTTGCCTGGCAGCATAGCAGTCAGAACAGAGTCATAACATCATAAAGATGCCTGCAAAATGTCCCAAAAAACATCCAAACCAAAGGGAAAGAAGGCCTTTCTTGCAGTTTTCACTGAATTATTTGTTTGTGTTATGCACATTAGCATATCTGTCAATCCTTCCATCTCCAAACTGTGGAACACTACCTCTCATACTCTCATAGCGTGGAGCAAATGGGAAAAATATGGGGCAGTTAATAACAGCCTCAGCTAGAATGCTCACAGCATGGTTACAATGTGTTTCTTTTTCTTGGATGAATTAATATAGTTCAGTGTTATTTGCCATGGATTTCTATTAAAATGAGAAATTAACAATGAATGAGTGACAGATCCTTTCGGCATGGAACACTGGAATGTAGAACTTTTAAAAACTAAACTGCGGAAGGTGCATCAAAATGAAGAACAGGTGCACATTAATCCTGCACAGTCAACAAACCTGAGCACATGAAATCAAATCAAGGTCAGTCATCTTCAATAATATGGAGTCCTCCTAGTATGCCCTCAGTTGACTGAATGTAATTTAATAATAATAACAATAATTATGTAATAATAATAGCCCCAGTAATTCAGAAACTATGTTTCCCATAGAAGACAGCCACCAGACAGCTACTGTAAAGTAATCCCATGTGCTTTTACACACAAAAACACAGTGGTTCTGCAAAGTCACATTTGGTCCTCATGGTATTTGGCTACCTGCCAGAATAAAAAAAACAATCACAATGCAGACCATCAGACTGAATCCACACATAGCAATACGATGCAAACCCTCCAGTACCTCTGATTTATTGTTTAATCCCGTGAATATTTTCACCATGATTACTATATCTATTTCCATCTTTACAGGTTCCTGGTGTCTGCTTTTTTTCTGTCCCACCCATTGATCTAGACAACCAATCAACAAGCCCCAAAAGCTCTCTTGACTAGTTGTTAAGATAGTGAGTTGGACAAAGCAGAAAGCCATTCCTTGATAGGGGACACACAGCATCAGTGGTTAGTTTGAACAGGGACACCACAACATTGGCATCAGCCTACTTTGATGATCCATAAGGCCGGTCATGCAGGCACCCCAGCAAATTTAAAAGTGTATGCACCTTCATAGAGTACATATGCTTTCTAATACCTGAGCTTGCAATTAACTTATTTTAAATGATTCAATGAATGGGGAGTCAATGTATGCTTTTTGATTTGCTGGCTTCTGATGAAAGTGTCTGTCAAAAGTAATGCCATCTCACAGCACTTGGCTACCTGAGTTCTGGATGTGGCTCCTTCAGTGTGGAATCTGTATGGCCTCCCTGCCACAGCATGGGTTTTTCCATATGCTCGGCTGGTTTGCTCCAACAGCCCAAAGATATGTTGTAGGTGAACTGCCATTCTTCAAATTCGCCTGAGTGTGTGTGTGTGTGAGTGTGTGAGTGTGTGTGTGTGTGTGTGTGTGTGTGTGTGTGTGTGTGTGTGTGTGTGTGTGTGCGTGTGTATGTGTGTGCACATAAATACACAGCTTTTTTTGTATGGCTAAGGAAGTGGCTGTATTCCCATATATGTCTTTTTTGAGTTTTTACAAGCATTTGCTTTCTCATTTTATTGGGAACTAACTATTTTGTCAGCTTTAAGCGTTAAGCCTTAGACATAATTTATTTTGGTTTACCTGTGTGCGATCATATCACAGTTTTTTGATTCACTGTTTACCAAAAATTAAATACTGAAAACAGTGATGTGAAAAACTTATAAAACAAAAAAAATCTTTTTGTTGCAGGGAAGCAAGCCCCCCTGCACCTCCAGCCACCTAAATTTATATATACTGACTCCATGGTCACACCACAATGGAGAAAAGGGCAAACACACTTCAAAAGCCCGTTGCCTGCTTCCACAATGCAACACAATGTGGTGAAACTCACAAAAACATTTATTTTTTTGAACTAAAGCCTATCAGCAATGCTTCAATGACCTAGATACGTCATTTATTCACTGAAAACGGGCTCTTCTTAGCCCAGTGGACTTCCCTGGTCATCAAACTGAAAATAAATAAATAAATAAATATTTCTTCCCTAAAAGGAAAGAAGATGAGCAGATTTCTATGTTTAGTCATGAATTTTGTTTAAGCCATTATTGAATCTAAAATGCACGTCACAGCATCCAGACCCTCATGGCATTTGGAGATCTTTCATTTCCCAGACCACCTACTAAAAGTAGATTAGCCCCCCCCCCCCCCAGTTAATGCAGTACAGGCATGGCCCTTTAGAGGGCATTAAAGGGATGCAGAAAGAAACAGAAAGATAAGAAAGAGTGTGAGAAAACAGAGGTATGGAGGCAGACAGTACTCCCAAATACAACGTATGTGTTGTTTCAATCATTTATTTTCTCACTATGTTGGGAATTGCTGTTTTGTTAGCTTTGACCACTAGGCCTTGGACACATTTCTTAGTTTAAAAAAAAGATAGATTTTTTTTCCTCAAAACATCTAGAACTCAATGTCTTAGCTGCCACCAGACCCTCTAGAACTTAGTGGCTTACCTGCCTCAGACCCCTGGACCCCAGCTAAATTGCGTTATCTCCTTATACTTTATAGTGTAAAGCATGCAACTAAAACCTGTAGTGTAAGGTAAGACAAAATGTGAGAAAATAAGAAAAAATATCCGGATCATGTGGAAGATATTTAAGTTAGTGGAGTTTGTGGGTTTAGCTGCCATTTTGTAATACTGACAACTGTTAGTACGTTAGTATTGCATAGTGGCATTTGTATGAATGTACCCCTGTGACAAGGAGGGGTTCTGATATGTCAGCACTAGTGTGGTGGGATTGACTACCATGATGCATTGCCGAGGCTTGTCACAGTACTGCAGTGTAAACCAAGGCTGCCAAGCACTCAGCCAGTATTTTGTTGCAAAGTATCAAACTGTAAAAAAGGCAAAGTTCATAGACAGAGCTTACCACAATACTGTTACATGACCTATAGCTCTCATGGGGGGTGCAGAATAAGTTTTTGTCTACCACAGTGCCTATACATAGCCTATGCCTTTTCTAGGGAGCTGCATTATGCTTGCTGTGTGTACAACCTGACAATTCCTAGCTGCATCTCTGTTTACAAGGGGGAAAGCCCCCTCTGCACCTCCCATACCCTTGTGACCTTAAACATATCAAATTTAAGATTATACAACAATACCAGCAAGGGAAGTCACCTTCACATGTAATGTTTCTCAGTTATTCATAATGGCATTTGCTGCAAAAAATAACCTCAAGCACTCCCAAAACATAACACAAACACAATTTTTGTACCACTCCATAACCACGCAAAAAACATAACAGTGTAGCTATACTATAGTGACATTAAAACACCCCTCGATGAAATAGTACCGCAACATAATGTGACAGTTACTGTTTGACTGAAGTGTGAGTCAGTACAACAGAGGTAATATCTATCTATCTATATGATTATATTACTAAAGATTGTAGACAAAATTGATTGTAACATGCCAAACAATTCAACTAAGATCACTTCCATAGAATACATAAAACATAGACTACATTGATTATAAATGTAAACAATAAGTTTAAATTTATGATCACACAATCTGTTAAATTGTAACCAGTAGTCAAAAGAGAAGTCAATTTCTATGGTTAGATAATAAGTAATTATAAAACATCACAGACAAAACAAAGAGCCACCAGATATGCTTATTATCCATGAAAAAAACAGTAAACCAAACCAAAACAGTCATGCAATAAACAAAGTACAATATTCATCCAAAAGACAATTATTCATTATCTGCCTTATTCTTTAAAACACTTTTATGTACGGGGGCTTCATCTGCTACCCACCCTACCATAGGGCTTGTGCTCTCACAACCCTTTAAATATACCAACTCAAAGGTTGCACAACTGCAAAGAAAGAGAACACCCTGAATTATGGTATAGTTGATGTGCCCCACTATGAGTATACCACGATTTACACCACGATTCACTAACGATCACCAACAGCAATATTTATTTTATTTATTTCAGTTTGATTACCGGGGAGGTCCACTGGGCTTGGGGGCTCAAAAGCTCCACAGGAAACAACAATTTTAATTACATGAAAATTTCAAACAGTTTACATTACAAATAACAGGTTGCTGTAAATAGCCTACAATACAAATGCCAGGTTGCTACAAATAGCAAAAATATTAACAATTTCTGTTATATTCTGGAGAAAAAAACAGGCATATAGTATAAAAAACAAGAATTTACTGTTTAGTTGCTTATGCAATTAATATTTTAAAAGGGGTTCGGAAGGTAAAGAGGTTAGCCTGGAGAGAAGGGGAAGATAGCTTGAGAGGTGTGGGCTGAAGAGTGCAGTTGCATATCCTATTTAGGTAGAGGTGAGAATGAAGTTGGGTTTTGAAGTTATTTAGGTTGCTCCAGGTTCTTAGTGAGGTGGGTAGGCCATTCCATTTTTTAGCTAGGGTAAAGGATAAGAGAAGCTGATCTGCTGGGCGCTTGGGTTTTTGTACTATGATCAGGTTTTGGTGAGAAGATCTAAGGGGGGTATAAGGTTGTAGAATATTGGAAAGAGCAGGGCAGTTGGTAGGATGGAACAGTAATTTGTGGGCTGTGGTGATTTGGAGAAAGTCAAGTTGATTGGGGAGTTCAAGCCAGTTTAGAGAGTGAAGGGAGGTGCAGTGATGAGAGGAGGATTTGGCATTAGTCGCAAATTTGGAGATTTTGTTGTAACGTTCCAATTTGGAAGTAAGTGTGGATGATAGATTAGTGAGCAGAGGAGTGCCATATAGTAGAGAGGGAAGGAGGTAGGTAGAGGCAAGGGTTAGCCTGGTGGGAGGAGACAGAAAGTGGTTGTTTCTATACAGTAAGCCAAGTTTTATGTGTGTTTTTGTGATGTTTAGCTGGATATGAGTATCACATTTTAGTTGGTCATCAATTGTAACATCAAGAAGTTTGGTGGAGGTTACGATCTCGATAGTGGAGTTGTTAAGGCTGGTAATTTGAAATGAGTTTTTATCAAGAGATGAGGATTTGGGGGGAGAGAAAAGGAGGATCTTAGTTTTGTTTGCATTTAGGGAGAGGTGATTTTGGAGCATCCAGTTTTCAGTGGTTGATAAGGCTCTTTGTGTTAAAGCTTGGAGCTCTGTTAGGTTAGGGGCGCAGCAGATCAAAGTGGAATCGTCAGCATATTGCACAATTGTGGTGTTGGGAATGGCTTTGTGGAAGTCGTTAATAAAGATATTGAATAGTAATGGGCCAAGTATGGAACCTTGGGGTACTCCAGTAAGGGTAGGAAGGAAAGTAGAGGTGGCTTGGCCCCATTTCACAGCTTGGGACCTGTTTGAAAGGTAGCTAGAGAACTAGGAAAGTTTTATGGCAGAGGTTGAGATTAGAGAGATGGTTTAGAAGGTGGGTGTAGGAGATAGTGTCAAAAGCTTTGGACAGGGCTAGTAGAACGGAGGATACTATGTTACTGGAGTCACATGCAGAATTCACAGAATGTAAGAAGGAGAGAAGGGCGGTGTTAGTACTTTGTCCTGGGCGGAAGCTGTGTTGGGTAGGAGAGAGTAGTTGGTGTTTGGTAAGGAATGGCACGAGTTGCAGGTGGATGCATTTTTCAAGGATTTTGGATATAGGGGAGAAGATGGCTATGGGGCGGAAATTGGTGACATTACAATTTTTGCCACCTTTATGGAGAGGAAGAATGAAAGCAGAGCGCCAGAGTTTAGGCACATAGGATTCGAGTAGAGACCTATTAATTAGGATGCTGACAGAGCAATGGTGTCAGAAGCTATTTTTAGGAAGGAGGATGGGATGCTGTCAGGGGCATTAGAGCAAGGCTTTAGTTTATAGAGCAGTTTCTTTATTAGGTCGGTGGATACGGGTTTGAGTTCGAAAGGGGGGAAGGGAAGATTGATCTGGGGGGGTTGTTGTTGGTGAAAGTCTTGGTTAGCTCAGCGATGGAAGAGGTGAAGAAAGAATTGAATAGTGAGACAATTTCTGGGTCAGATTTGCTGGTATCAGGACAGGGGTTGTTTTCTGTACCTGGCCTAAGGAGGGAATTAATAGAGTTCCAGAACTGTTTGGGATTTCTTGCGTGGTTTTCTTGTAGTTTGATGTAGTAAGACTTTTTATCTGTAATGACTAGTTTTTTGGCAAGGTTTCTTAACTGCTTAAACTTAAGGAAGATTTCATGCTGTTTGTGTTTAAGGTAGGCTTTCCAGTTTTTATCCCTTTGTAGCATAATCTTTTTTGTATCATTGGTGAGCCAAGGGGAGGTTTTTGTTTTGATTCTTTTTCTTCTTATAGGAGCTAGGGAGTTAAGGACAGTTAAGAATGTAGAATTGAAATAGTCAACGGCTTTGTCTAATGGCAGTGTTTTTAGGGGGTTCCAGTTAGTTAGCTTAAGGGAGTTGGAGAAAGAAGTAGGATTAAAGTTAGTTAGGTTATGAGTTTGAATGTAGTGGTGAGAGTGTGAGGAGGAGGGAGTGGCTCGAATGGAGAAGGCAGGGAGGTGGTCTCCTAATGGGTCAGGAGTGACACCAGATTTTAAAACTTTGTTAGGATGGGATACTAGTATTCAGTCAAGTATGGTGCCAGGGGGATTAGTTTTGTTAGGTCTAGTATTGGAGTTAGTAAGATGAGTGAAGTTGAATAGGTTGATAGTTATGGAGGGATTAGGGTTACTGATTTTTCCCTAGTCAATATTTACATCTCCCAAAATGAAGGTTTCTAGCTTAATATTGGAGGAGGACCATGAGAGGATGTCTTCCAGTGTATTGGTATTGTTACCAGGAGGAATATAGAGGGAAATAATGCAGATGCTTTTGTGGTTGTTTATTTTTAGTATGCCAATTACTAGTTCAGCATTACTGAAAGAAGGGATGGTGTTAGGGTATGGGGTCATAGTTAAGAGGTTGGAGTAGATTAAAGCAACTCCACCACCTCTTCTATTAGTGCAGTCAGATCAGAGAGAATGAAATCCTGGAGGTAGGAATTCAGAGTCATTAATTTGAGGTTTTAGCCAGGTTTCAGAGATGGCTGCTATGTCAGGGGAGTTGTGAGCACCAAAATTCCCAACAATGAGACATGTGGCCACAAGTAAGGAAGGTATACCAAGAGGTCTCAGATTGTGCTTTTTGTGGGGTGATTATCTGGGTGTTTCTTGTTCTGTCTCCCAGGAGTGGTTTAGGTGACTTAGGGAGGTAAAAGGAATTGCCTCAGAATATTTGGTGGTGTAGTCCTAAATAATAATCAAAATGGATTAAAATACATTTCTGGGTTTTATTAAATGGTCAACAGTATCCATGGCTATTCAGTATTAGACATGAGAATCAATGTGTTTTAAAGCCCGGGTGAGGAGCTCTTCTGGCATTCTAGGCACCCAGCACAATAATTCTCAATTTCTTTCATTATTTCTGTTAGTAATGCCTTGCTAAGACCATTGCTTTAATCTTGTCCATTCCTAGGTGCCCTCCAGTACATATCTTTGTCCTAATTTTATTACTGAAGTTCAAAAAAATTAGGCCACCAATCCCTGATGTGCTAGGCCTAGTTCTTTTCCTTTTTGCTTACTTGGTAAATTAATTCAAAGTACAGGTAAGATGTGGAAACATTTTGTTCAGCTTATTTGACAACATTAGCTATGTTTTCACTTTGTCTGTTTAAAGTGTCATCTTCCCGTTGTGCCTTTTTAAACTTAATACAGTTTATATGAATGCCAGGCAACTCTGGAATTTCTTCAGTGCCACCCTTTCATAAAGTAGAAGGCAGTGCTTCCTTTCCTCCCAGTAAAGGCACTGGGGTCTCAGTGTCTAATTCTTCTCCTAATAAAGGCAGAATGTACCAATAATGTTAGTGTCAGGTGATATCTCTACTTCCTTTGTTTACTTTTCCTTTAAAAGTGTGATGCACAGAACCCTCTCCTCTTTAATTGGCTCAACAGAACTATCAATAGGGCTGTGCTCAAGTTTATCTTTTCTCCTAAGTAGACTCTATCTTCTTTTTAGGGCGGCCACGGTGGTGCAGCAGTTAGTGTTGCTGCCTCACATAAACAGGTTCTTCGGTTCGATCCTCGGCTGGGGTGCCTTCTGTGTGGAGTCTGCATGTCCTCCCTGTGGTCGTGTGGGTTTCCTCCTGGTGCTCTGGTTTCCTCCCACATCCCAAAGACATGCTGTAGGTGGATTGGACACTCTAAATTGGCCCTAGGTATGTGCATGTGTGTGCCTTCTGTGGAAGGTTGGGCGCCGGACTGGCAACTCGACACCGTAAAACTCCACTGCCAATCATGAGCGGACTGGTGATCCGCTGTGGTGACCCCTAACCGGAAAAAGCCGAAAGAAGAAGAAGAAGACTCTGTCTTCTTTTTATTTCCCGCTTTAGGAAGCTCTCCATTTGTGTCTGTGTGAGTGGGTACCACACTTTCACCTTCTTTTTCTTCTCTAGGTTGCTGTCCATGTGCAAGTGGTATCTCTGAACAAAATTTATTTATAAATCTTCAGTTTTACTTTATTTCCTTATGTGAAAACACCTATCACCGAAAGTCCTGTTACTTGAGTTTTCTATTTAAGTGACAGAAATGGGATTAGAACTTTGACCAGGTTTTATTTCTTCCTGTTCTACTACACAAGTGAAGTCTCTTATCCTTAGGTTCCTCCTTTTCAGCATTCACCTACTGCTTATAATTCACCATTTCTGGGGTGTTCTGCTTTAGCTTGACATGAGTTTAAGATTTTTCTCAGCTTGTTAATTTTCTAAACTTCCTGAATTCATCTCTATGAAATCTACCTGTTCAAGGATTTACTTCCCTTCAATTCCTGAAGTCAGCTCTATACTCTACTTTTGTTATACATCTAGGGTAAGACACTGCAGTTTGGAATTTCATTCATTTCAATGTAATTTTTCTTTAGGTTACTCTGCCTTAAGCCATGCATCTACATTTTCTTCAGTTAATTCTGTTTAATAGCCTACTCTCTTACTATTCTACGTACAATACTCTGTGGCAGGGTTCAGCACTCTCAGCTGCAAATTTCTTAGTTTGTAACGTAATCGTTTTGCTGAGCAATAGATATGTGCTGATATATCTGTCTAAATGCTTTTTGGAAGTGTGCATCGCCTTCTTCTCTTTGTAAGCTTAACAAACTTCTGGTACCTTTGATATTTATTGAACTTACATACTTTTATGAATATATCTGTAGATTGCATCCCCTTTTTTAGGTTAGGTAGAGGTATATCTGGGGGCTTACACATCTGATGTTTCCCCTTTTCACAGCAATAAGGTAGCATATCTAAAGGAGTACTTTCTTTTCCATAACTTCGATAAGTTCCCCAAAAAGTTGCCCCTGACCATAATCCCAACCCTTAATATCACCTTATAAGAACTCTTTTCCGTAACAGTATCACTACACACTTTCTGTACATACCGCACATGTACGCTGAAGCTATCCACCTTCATATTCCTTACTCGTACACACTAGTCCACCCTAAATGGCCAAACTTTGAGAATATCCAAAAGTTTTGACTTTAACACAGACAGACTCTGTAACACATACCCTACACACACCTAACCTTTGACATTCTGATGTTCAGTAAACTTGGCATTTGATAAAGAGCGCTGTCCTTAAAGAACAACAGAAAACCAGCACTTTATCTGCAAAAGCATCAATTAACAAAGTTACAGCTGACTTGGCTTAAACACATTTGTGCAATGCAAATGAGCAGATCTAAGATGTGAGTGAAAGGTCATTTGTATGAGCACTAACCTGGCAAATTCTGGTTGGCCGGCAAAGGTAATTGGAGAAGCAGGGAGTTTCCTGCAAGTGTGTGTGTTTTAGGTTTAGGGTTAAGTAAGAGGATAGATTATGTGTGTGAGTGTACAAGTGTGAGTCTAGGGTTTAGCTGTAGTGTGTGTGTGTGTGTGTGTGTGTGTGTGTGTGTGTGTGTGTGTGTGTGTGTGTGTGTGTGTGTGTGTGTGTGTGTGTGTGTGTGTGTGTGTGTGTGTGTGTATGTATGTATGTGTATGTGGTGAGTGCCTGAGCAGTCTTGTGTAGTGGTAGTATTATGGAAGGGACAGTTTAAGAGGTAAGCAGCATGCTAGGGTTAGGGGCAAGGTTAGTGTTACAGTTAGCATTTATTACTATGGTGGGGCCTTGGGGGGAGTCCCCCTAATGACCTCAGCAGTGTATGCCTACTGTAATCCTAACCCTGCCCCATCCCTAACTCTAATATGCAGATTACTTTACAAAAAGCTCTTTCCATAACAAAATCACTGTTCAGACAAATTTGATCTGAATGTGTCACAGAGTTATGGGTAGTACATCGAGAAAGGAAAGTTATTTCCTCTTTTGATGTACTGTGTGTCACTCTGGTGTGTTGTCACTATAATGAATGGTCAATGTGTTTTGGTAAATGTTTTTCTGTTGCTCATTAAACCTTTCAGCCGTTAATTAGATAATCTTATATATAAATATATATATATATATATATATATATATATATATATATAATCTATCTATCTATCTAGATATATATCATGAGACTTAGTCAAACTACATTTCATCAACCTGTGGGCTTTGCAGCAAATGATCAAAGTTACTGACATCAATGGATACTGTTTCTCAGTAAAGTACAGACTGTGTTTGTGGGAGTGTGTATATGTGTGTGTGTTTGTGCAGATATGTAAGTAATTCACTGTTCACGTGCACTGCTAAGAGACAGTGCGGCATATATTTTTGGCAAGTTCAAGAGACAGTGGGATATTTGTAAATTTGTAGGGGTGTGGAAGGTGCAAGGGGATTTACCTGCCCCTAAAAACACTGATATTACAGATATTGATAAGTTTGATGGGCTCATGTTCATGCAGTTGTTTGAGGTCCGATACATTGAGCTATCAGTATTGAAGTGACTATACATATGGTTTTTGATGCCATAAATTAATATTAAAAAACAATATATACTCTGGTATTAATAAACATAAGTTATGGGCTTGCCATAACAAAAGGTCCTTGTTGTCCATCTCTGTCCATCTCATCGCATGGGTTATCCCCTGTGTGGCAGAACTGAGCTGGCAAAAAACTTTCAACGCTTCTCCAGAACTCAAGCTCTTCCTCTCTCATAATGCTATGTGCTTAGTCTACCCCCATATTGAGTTTGCCCTGTACCAGTAGACAAGAAATCTCCTAAAAGGGTTCCCAAACGGTAATAAGGAAATTGGAGGGGTTCAGATTAGTTCCATAATAATACTCTAGGATAAAACAACATGGAATGTGACAATTTAGAAGGGGGAGGTGAGATGGTTGTCAAGATGGATGGAGAAGGACAAGAATGTATCTTATGGTAAGTAACTTTTGTATCCTATGTTATCCCCTCCATCCAAATGAATTTATAGAACAGAGTCCCCAGCTACCAAAATCATGGGGGGGCTTAATCACAGAATCCCTATGAAAAACTGCTTTTGATCTCAAGATGAGATCCAGCTTGTAGCATTTGACAAATACGTGCAATGCAGACAATATAGCTGCTGCACAAATATTGTCCACTGATGAATTAAAAAACAAGCAGTAGAGTTAGAAACATCTTTAATGTAATGTGCATTAACTTTGCCTGGAAGAGTTATTTGAGTTATAAAGAAAAGAGATGCAATCCGACAGCCATCTTGATAGAATGACTTTAGACATTTTTTATCAGAATTTGGATTTGGAAAATGAAACCAATAGTTACTTATCCTTATATGAAGAATTTGTTAGTGCAAATAAAATCTCAGCTATCAGTAAACATCTGAAGTGTGGAGAGTATATTCACCCCTATTACAGTGATTGAGGAAGAATACAGGCAGATGAGTAGATTGTTTTAAGGCTGGGTCTGTGGCAACTTTATAGGTTCATAGGTTCATTTAGGTAGGAGAAACTATGCCCATTATTTAGCTGTGCCTCTGTCAGCAGTGACACTGAGGTAACCCATCCATTGGTCAAGATTTCTCTTAAAAGGCCAGCGAGGTGTTTTGCCTCACATAAATAGATTTTTGAGATGAAGCATGTTCATCAGGTCTGGGTTTGACATTGCCTTGTATGTCAGGCATAAAGACAGATTTTTGAGACCCTTATCCTTTTGGTGAGAACTTTTGGGGCCTCTCCAGCTGCTGCAAGTGTCGGTCCAGGTACATTCATGATGGGCATTGTACTCAATCATTGGATGAGAGATGAGAGGTATACTTCTTTTGTGTTCAGGGGATTGCCACCTATTTGGTAGCTAGGGGTGACTTTTTTTTCCCGAAGGGTATGACTATGCATTTTTTCATTTTTAACTTCCATGGCCATGGCACCACAACCAGTTATCCGCTTCTGTGAGACCTCTGGAGAGATCTGTGTCGTGTGTGATGTTTTTCTCAATGCACCCAGTTTGCTTGTCATCTGCAACTTAACTAACCCTCCTGTGTTTGCTTGTTGTTACTTGAGAAGTAGATGTTGTATCGAAGCCTTAGGCCAGTCTAGGGGCTAGGCTGACTGCCTTTCCTTTCATCAATGGCCTTGGTGACTGTTTTTCCCTGGAGTGTCCGGTGGCGAGACTAAGATTAAACAGCTGTCCTAACTGTGGATTTAAATTCTCATTTGAGTCATGGAGCACAACAGCGGGGACACCATCAGGTCCCATGGCTCCTCCTTTCTTCTTGGTGTTGTCCGGGTTTGGGGGGGCATGCGATGATGAAAGGTAAAAAAACTGTGGGGTGGCTTCTCACTCTCAGGAACCTTGACTGTCACAGCACAAAGATGGGGGTAGGCCTCAAGCTAACTCTGTCTTCATGACAAATCAAATAAGGATGTTTGGAAGATAAGGTCTATAATTCAGACTTGTCTGGCAGACGTTGTTGCAACTAGGAACAATGTTTCCATGAAAAATATTTAAAACTGTCAGTAAAAGCTGGCTTGAAGAGTGCTTGTATGTGTGCCTGAGGCATCAGACTACGATCTTGTGGAGAAACTGGATCTTTAAGTGGTGGCCTCAGTAGAAAAATGCCTCTAAATAATGCATTCAAAATCATTAAAGAAGCAGTAGGAGAGAGGAGCTGAAAAGGGCCCAACCCAATCTCTTGTCCATGAGGCCACATCAAAGTGCTTTTCCACTTACTCTTGTAGATTTTCTGAGTTGACTGTTTTTGAGAAGCATATAAAATTTGAACTACTGTAGGATACAAGGAGGGGTCACTGGCCATCATTGGAATTGGAGAAACCATGCACTTAGGCTGAGATATTTGATGACTGGATGGAGCTTGCTAGACAGATGAGATAGGAGATCCAGTTTAGGATCTAGGACCCATGGTGGTCATAGAAGATGAAGCTACAGTAAGGGAATCAAATTTGTTGGGGCCAGAAGGGAGCAATGAGAATCACAATTGCTTTGCACATGGAGGCTTTTGGAAAATTGGTTATCAGTGGTACTGGAGGAAAGGCATATAAGATTCCAGGTGTCTGAGTATGAGCAGAGCATCAGTTAGTGAATGCCCCTCTCGAGGGATTAAGGTAATGTAATTTCTGTACTTTATACTGGCTGGAGATGAAAGTAGATTGCAGTAAGGCTGGTCTTGAACTGAAGATTTCTGTCACTGATGTGCAGTTGAGAGACCAGTCATAAGGCATGAGGATGCACCTGCTCAGCCTGCCCGCTAGGATATTAGTCCAGCCTGGTATGTGCCTTGCTATACAAAAGCACTGTGAAAACATTACCACTGCCATACCCTCATGACCTCCTGACATAGCAGGTAAGAACAGGTTTCCCCCTGCTTTTTGATGTACCAGGCTACTTGATGTGCTGTTTGTCTGGATTGGGATAACACCCTGTAGAATGAAGGGCTGCATTTCTAGGAGGACTGACTTCATCTCCAGCACTGTGATATGAAGATGGACTTCTTTAATTTTCCAGTTGCCTTGGACTGTCCTGTCCTTGAAATGCCACCCCACCCCAAAGGTGAGGCATCTGTTATCACTATGGTTGCCAGAGGAAGAAGAATAAACATAATTTCTTGACTTACCATTGGGAAGCTCATCTATGAGAGCATGTGAAGACAATACAGAGTGAGAATCAGGTAGGGAGATAATGGGGATGAGTTAATAACAACCACCGGACTGCTAGTGTATATTGAAAAACTCTCATAAAGAACTTTGCATGATGAATCAGGGCTATACAGGCATCCATGGAGCCCAGTAAATGAAGGATCAACGATGCAAGGACAACTGGCATCTCTATGTTGAGGGAGGGATGTCAGCCTTGATTATGGTAACTTCACTATGTCCAGGTTTCATTCAATGAGATCCAGGTTCTGAGCAGGGGCCGCATCTGACTTTTTGTAATTTATGTAATTAATCTGTTGTGTGGAGTAAGGATTTTCTTTTTCTTGCTGTGAGGAGCCAGTTGTCAAGATACATAAGCACTTGTAATCCCTGCAATTGGAGATGAGTTGCAACTAATGCCATGCACTTGCTGAGCACCAGTATGGCTGGGGTGAGCCGAAAGGACAATGTTCAGTACTGGTAATGACTGCCTCCCTGATAGAAGTGGAAATATCTTCTCAACTAACTTTCAGTTTTAATGTGGTAGTTGACATCCTGAAGATCTGTTGAGCAAATCCAATCTTCTCCCAGGTGGGGGTGGGGGGGTGGGGTGGTGGATTGTCCTGTTTCCAGAATTTGGTCTTTTTCACATGTTCAATTTACTGAGGTACAAAATGAGGTGGAGGTTCTTGATATTTTTTGGAACTAAGAAGAATCTTTAGTAGGTACTGGATCCTTTGTGGTGTGTGTTGAGACCTCTTGGATGACTCTTTTTCCAACAGCTTAGTAATTTCTTGAGATGCTGCTCTTTTTTGATATGGTGGAATGCCTGGAAGAGTTTTGTAACATGGTTTGGATTTGGACAAGAAAGGAATGATGTAGCCCCTGGGTATGATGCCCTTCATCAAAGAGTTCAGTGTGATGACCATCCAGTTTTGCAGGTGAAGGATAAGTGTATCCCAATTGCCTCCAGATGGGGGTTCATTAGGTTATCTGCCCTAGGGCATTTATAAGCCTAGCCAGAATGTGTTTGGCTTTCGCCACCCATTTTAAATTTATTTTGCTATGCCATTTTTCGAGGTTAGTATACTGTGCCTCTGTCTAACAGTGACACAGAAGTGATACCCGGGGTAAACCTATGATCTCCCATCCACTCATCAAGATTCCTCTTGAAGAGAGTCAATGAGGGACTCTGCCTAACCTGGACTGGGATTTTATTCCAGAGTGAAGGGAGCCTCTGGGTTGTGAATCTGTCCCTCCAGCATGTCCTATTTATTTCAGTGCTGAGGTTCAAGTCTCGAGCCAGAGCTTGATGGGATTTGGATTTTCTGAGGTGCAGCATGTCCATTAATTCCGGGTTGGACATGGCTTTATACGTCAGGCACAGATTGCCTCTGAACAGGCGGTATGCCACTGAGTAGAGCTGGAGTTTCTTTAACCTGGCAGCATATGGCATCTGTTTGAGCCCTTTGATCCTCTTGGTGAGGTACTTTTGGGGTCTTTCCAGTTGCTGCAGGTGTCTGGTAAGGTACACCCCAAAAGGGGCATTGTACTCAATTATGGGCCTGATTTGGGATGAGTAAAGAGGCACGATGACCTCCCCTGATCTAGATGTGAATCCCTTCATGATTAGGTGGGCTATATAAAATGTTTTTCTAACCACTTTGGCCACGTGGTTGTCAAATGAGAGATTGCTATCAACTTGGGTCCCCAGGTCCCTAATTACTTCTTCTGTACTTAATGGATTACCACCTATGTGGTAATTTGTGGGAAGATCTCAGGAACACTGAAAGGGTCTCTGAATCCTTGATTCTGCAGATCCTCTGTGCCCCTGAGGTGGTGCTCATTTGAACCCCCCCCCCCACCTTGGGGCATCGGAGCACTGTATAAGAAAAGGAGCCAAAGGAGGACTGCTGGGAATTCCTAAACAAAAATTGTTTCCCACCCCCTTGATTCCATAAATAAGGTCATTGCATGTTAGAGAAATGAGCTCCCATGGCAGACAGCATCTTACCATCTTGGTCACTCAGACAAAGTATCCCTGACTTTTGGACAAAAATGGGAGATCCATCGTATGTAGTGTTTGTGATGGACTCCTTAAGGTTGTCCACAGAGTTGCATAATCTATGCTAATCACAGCAATGAATGGTGATATGAGTGTCTTCTGCTCTGGGTGCTCCATCAAGTGCATTAGTGACCAGCCTTATGGCCATATTGGTAATGCATATCATAATAGTTAAGACTTTATTATGAGATGCAAACATTATAATATTGAAGTAGCTGAAAAACACTGGAAACATGAGTCACAAAACATTATAAAAATGATGAAGTCTACATTATATGGGCTCACCCATTACCAGCAGTTCAAAATATAGATGCGAGAAAAGCAGATATAGTAGTACATGAAAAGAAGACAAAAGTAGCATCGATCATTGAAATCATTACACCCAGTAACTACAGTTCAGAGAGACACAAAGTCATAAAATACCAGCATTTACAGGCAAAAATGAGAGCAATGTGAATGAAGGATACCCAGACAGTTTGAATAGTAGCAGGAGCAAGGGTCTTATAAAAAAAGAATTTACAGTCATACCTAGCTATGTTACCGATACATGTAACTCTGTATGAATTGTAGGAGGAGTCAGTACTGGGCTGGACACATTGCGGGTGCTGCCAAAGCACTTCTGGCTAAGATCAAAGATTGAAACAATACTAATTTCATGAACTTTAATCATACTTTGACTCAGGAATGGGGTCTATTCTCTTTATAATATTAGAAACCCAAACGACTTGGAGAAATTAAAGGTATGAACCTAATAATATGCAAAATATAATTTCCCGTCTTAAGGGAAAATGTTCCTGAGGTGTAGACCCACTTCCAAAATTGGCACACAGCTCTGGATTCAGTGTTAGCCAGATAGATTGTAGGTCTCTTCTCACATAGTTCCTTTTATTGGCTGCTGCAATGGCAGTAGAATCAACAGGAGGCCTTTTACTGGAATGTGGGCAGGCCTTTGGAGAGATGTGCACCATATCCATTTTGTGGGTGATCAGTTCCACCATGTTGAGATCTCAGCAGACCCTCTGTGAGACTACATCCAAAAGGCTATCTGCAGGAAAGGCCATCCAGGGGGTAGATGGCCCAACTTCAAAAGCCTTGAAGAATGCCTCCTCACCCAGGATGGGGTATATTTGGTCCACTTTTCCCCTCTGTCTTAATAATTCCATTAGGTCACCAAAGGTGGTGTTTTCAGGAGGAAATCCTAGTGACCCTTCCTCTTTATCAAGGTCAATGTCATTGGTGGTAGACCCTTGGGCTGACTCCAAATGTCTCCTTTTACACTTTCTATGCTCCTTGGCTTGGAAGGAATATGAGAAGTTGGAAGTGTCCCTATTCCCTTGAGGAAGGGAAGGGTCAAAGCTATCAGAAAGAGTGAATTGTCACAGGAAGATCAGGGAGTTTGATGAAAATGAGGTCTCAGAAATGCCCATCTCATAAAGAGTGACGGTTTAATAACTTCTCAAGCATCTCAAATGCCAATAAAAGAAACCAATGGTACCAAGGAAGACAGTCTTGGCATCAACACCAAATCCAGAGCCAAACGGTCCAAAGAAATCATCCTCAGCACTGATGATCACACCAGATTCAAGGCTGAGACCAATGCCTTTGCAATTAAGGCCCACCAATGCTGCTGTAATAAAATAGTTTCTTATGGATTAAGTTATTTTTAATAAATATTACATAAAACAGACACATTCTAGGATTAAAACAAGAGTTTAAATATATATGAGAAATATAAAAATGCCTCATTAAGCATTCCCACAGCTTAGTATTATAGGCTAACTCACAGGACTTTAGTCTGTTAACATTGTTTTACTATGTATCAGCGATCTAGTCCTGAATTGGACTTTTTTAAGTGACACATGTCCTGTTGGAGAAAGAGGCTTGGCTCATTTATGTCCATGGGACTTTGTAAATACAAAATATTTGTTCCAGAGCCCACTTTTGTATGTTTAAAGTTTATATATATTGATGTATTATAATATACTTGTACTTTTATTTTAAAATATCTAAATCATGGATTATGATTCTTTAGTAACAGTATTTAGTTGTGACACTTTTTGGCATATTTAACTATGCATAATGCTTCTTTTTTTTTTCTTCTAACTTCGTAACCTTGAAGAAATAGAGCAAAGGTGCTAGTTTTCTTTATGAAATAGAGTGTTTGGTTTGAGTTTCATTGGACATCTGTTACATGTCTGGAACTCTAAAATATGTATTTTTGTGGACTTGGAGAAATCTACGACTATGCACTCCAGTAGTGCAAGGACAGTACAAGGTCCTAGGGTCACTCCTGGATACCACTTAGTCCAATTATTTTAGGAGAGGGACTTGTATCCACATCCTTTCAGAGCAGGCATAGAACTCCACTAAGGGTCTGTTTTGTCTCCTCTCATATTGGCGATTTTAATGTACAGCATTTCAATTTCCACAGTTTAGACAGTATCTGCTTTGGCAACATAGGGGTGGCATCTTTACTGTTGATAAGTGATGTAATGTTGATCTCAACTGAATGTTGCCATCAGCATGTAGTGCAGTGATTTGTTGTTTATTGTTTATTTAGGTTTGATGACCAAGGTAGTGGGCTGATCCAAAGTGGAGCCATTTCAGCCACAGCCTGGAAATTACAGAACAAAGAAAACCAGTGCAATACTTTTATAGAAACCAGTAAAATAGAGAAGAGTCAACATTAATACAACATAGACTACAAATATACATAACAGCACTGAAGAAGAATAGAAAATGTATATACATATAGACTAATCCAGGGCTCCCTATTGAAATGTGGCGTCCGAAATGATGACTGTTGAAAAAAAGATTAAAAATCCAGAGAAGAACAAATCTCAAAAATCGGTCTTCTCCTTAAGACTTCTTTTTCCACAACCCCTGAACTTATATATACCAATGCCAAGATCACCTCAGAGAAAAGGGAATATTCTGAGAAATGGCATCTTGGACTTGGTATATAAGTTCAATCTTTCGGCCATTCAATCTCTGTGTTTCTGGACTCACTCTAGTGGGTCCTGACATTTCAAGTGGTTACCTTAATCCAGACAAATTTCTTACATTTACCCTTGAGTCTGTGCCCCCACCCAAAACTGTGGTCATGAATTTGGGTAGTAACAGGCATAATGAGGCTGCTTTGTAGGACAGCTTGACTTACTTTCTATAACATAGTGAGGTGTTTGGCAATCCAGGTGGATGTTAGAGTACAGCCTTTGCCTTTCCTTGTTTAGAGGACTCAGGTGAGGTGTTCTGGGCACCTTGGATGCATTCTAGGAAAGGTGTCCCAGGCACAGACTACTGGGAGTAGGATATGAGACAAATCCGTACACAGTGCTGGGATTGTTTTTCTCTGTTTGCCTGGAGACATCCGAGGATCCCACAGAAGACTGTTACTGGGGATGGTCAAGTCTGGTCTGTCATTTTCAGCTTACAACAATGACTCACCTAAACAAGCAGATTAAAAAACTGATAGATAGCTGGTTGGATACTTTATACCTGACAATTTATGTTGCTTGCAGGAAAATAAACACATATATGGTCTCTGTGTACAGACTACAACTGAATGGAATGTTGGATTTTAAACGAATGTGTAAGATGACTGCTGCAACTGCACTAGACCTAAATGTACACACCTAGATATATGGCAGATGGCTACTGTATTTTCCAGCTACACTCAGATATATTTATAATATATAAGTCAGATGGCAACTGCGTTTGCAGTTACAGTAGGTCTGTCTTTGCAGAAGCTGATTCAGTAGATGAGTATTTGTGTTTCTTCTTGCTACGCTAAAACATTTATATACTTCATATTGATTTGATTAATTTGATTAATCAGTACAGTCCTTCCTTTAAAAGATTGCTGGCTCAGGCATAAATAAGTAAATAATGCAAGATGGAATACATTTATTACAAGATACTGCTCATTGCCAGTGGCACAGCTGGTAGCACACTTGCTTTTGGTGTAAATGGATTCTATTCCCACACATTAAGGAGATGGATTGCGGACACTGAAGTGCAGCATAAGGAGGGGGGTGCTGTACTTCTGAGTGTGTCATCCTTTGAGTGATATGTTAAACCAAGCCACATCTATCTGAGTTGTTGGTAGCTCAGGTAGATGTAAAATATCTCACAGAATCTATTGAAAAGAGAAGGGGTAGTTCCCCAATGCCCTGGCCAGATTTCCCCTAGTGGTGTAAATACTACCTCAGGTCTCCCCTTAAAAGTGGCTACTAGCTTAGTGGGACTAACCAGGTCAACAAAAAGGATCAATAAATAAAAATAATAAATAAATACTGCTTTTATTATTTATTTTACATTTGTTTACTGGGAAAGTCTGACTGGACAGAAGTCCTTTTTCAGCAGAGGCCTGGGGAGAAAAGCTCCACAAATTACATACATTATTAAAGTACAAATTCACAGGTACAGAAGAAAAGCTCTTTACAAATGACATCAAATTAAGTAGGATGACAAATATTTTACAAGTTGTGCCAATAGATAACTATGCTGATCAATGTTGTAGCTATACTTCAGCAATGAGTAGGATTGAAAAATGGTACATTATACAGATACAAAGGTGAAGCACAATAAAACCGTACAGTACAATGGTACTTGCTGTGATACAGAATTATATAGTATAAATATACAGATACAAAGGTGAAGCACAATAAAACCGTACAGTACAATGGTACTTGGTGTGATATAGAATTATATAGTATAAATATACAGATACAAAGGTGAAGCACAATAAAACCGTACAGTACAATGGTACTTGGTGTGATATAGAATTATATAGTATAAAGTATGCACCAGGTGTCAGAGCTTATAAGAGTCAAAAACGTTGAGGAAGAGACAGGTATGAGGAAATATGACAAATGAGAAAAGAGATTACCACTGTCTGACAATAAGGTAGGAGTGGAGAATACTAGCCTGGAGAGTCACAGTTGCAAATCCATTTGTGTTGGAGGTGTGTTTTTAGGGCTTTCTTAAACTGAGGTAGGGGTCCTGTAGTAGATATATTAGTGGGTAGAGAGTTCCATTTTTTGTTGATGAGATTTGAGTAGAGAGAAGCTCCAGTGGAGTTGTTAGTTTTGGTGACTTGAAGGAGGGGTTTATTGTTAGAACATAGGTCCCTAGCACTGGAGTAAGGATCTATTAGGTTTTGTAGTGCATGGGGTTTAATCAGGATAGTAGAGAATTTTATGAGTTAGTATAAGTTGCTTATAAAGGAAGAGCTGGGGAAGTTCAATCCATTGAGTTTAAGGGCTGAACAGTGATGTGTTTCATGTGCGCTGTTAGTGACAAACCTTGCTTTTTTGTTATAGCAGGCATCACACTTAGAAATGTCTGATCTTCTAAGACTGGTGAGGATAGGGGAGGCAAGAAGTGTAGAAATGAGAAGAGTTTGTACAGTTTTAGCCCTGGTGCTGTTTCTGAGGAAATGTTTGTTTCTGTATAGCCCCCCCCCCAATTTCTTATAGGTTCATAGGTGTGTACTAGGCTAATGGCCCTGGAGCCTTTACAAGCCTAGCCCATAGGATTACCCTGGCATTGTGCCACCCGACCTTAGTTCCCAGTGCCTCTGTTGAGTAGAGCCACTGGAGTGATCCCTGGGGTGACTTTTCTATTTCCCATCCACTCATCAAGATTTCTCTTGAAGAGGGCCAGTGAGGCGCTCCTCTTGACATGTATGCGAAGTCTATTCCATAGCATGGGCAGTCTCTGGGTTATGGATCTCTCCCTCCAGCTTGTTTTGTTGATTGTGGTAATGAGGTTGAGATTGAGGTCTTTGGAGCGTGTAGTGCGGAGGGATTGGGATTTCTTTAGATGTAGCATTTCTAACAGAGCTGGGTTAGACATGGCTTTGTAAGTTAGGCAGAGATTGCCTCTAAGTAGGTGATTTGAGACAAAGAATAGTTGGAGTTTTTTGAGTCTGTCCATATAGGACAAGTGTTTATGGCCTAGGTTCCTGTTTGTGAGGTACTTTTGTGGCCTCTCCAGTTGTTGCAGGTGTCTAGTGAGGTACATGCCAAATGGGGCATTGTACTCGATGACTGGCCTAATGAGGGAAGAGTAGAGGGAGACAATGACCTCTTTCTTCCTGGATGCAAAACCCTTAGTAATGAGATGTGCAACATAGAAGGACTTTCTGACCACAGTGGCAATGTGGTGGTCAAAGAGAGGTTGCTGTCAACCTGTGTTCCCAGATCTCTTATAATGCCTTCTGTTTTCAGTGGACTACCATCAATGTGGTAATTCATGGGAACTGGGTTTTTCCCAAAGGGGTTGATGACACATTTTTTGGCATTGAGCTTAAGGCCATGGTTCTGACACCAGTCGTTGGTCTCAGTGAGGCCTTTCTGTAGGATGTCAACATAACTTGGGGAGTTAATTATGGCTCTTAACTTGCAGTTGTCAGCAAACTTTGTCAGCCAGAGTCCCTTCATGTTGGCCTGGACTTCAGAGAAGTAGATTCCAAACAAGAGAGGACCCAGGACCAAACCCTGTGGGACTCCACTCGTGACTGGTCAACAGTATGTACTTTCTTTATGGTAAGTAAAATGTGAGTGTCAAATTTCATGTTACAGTCTATTTCAACTCCTAGTAGTTTGGTGTGAGATGTAGGAGAGATAGTTGTTTTGTTTCTAGAGATGACAGAGAAAGTGGGTCACAGAGTGGAGTGATTAGTAGGCTGGAATATGCAGAGTTTAGTTTTATTGCAGTTTACTATACGTTGAGAGCTGGTAAGCCATTCTTCTACATATAGGAAGGTAGTTTGTGTTAGTGAGTGGAGTTCCTGGAGGGAAGGAGAGGCACAGATTAGTGTTGAGTCATCAGCATATTGGATGACTGAGGCATATAGAGTAGAGGTATGGAGGTTGTTAGTGAAGACAGAGAAAAGTAAAGGACCTAGAAGTGAGCCTTGAGGAACACCCAGTGTGACTGGTAGTAGAGGAGAGAGTTTTTGCTTCCACTGTACTGCTTGCTGCCTACCAGTTAGATAACTTTAAAAATAAAAAACGGTGGTCATGCTAGGATTCAGTTCTGAGAGGGATGTAATAAGTTTGTCATGGTTAACCATATTAAATGCCTTAGAGAGATCAAGAAAGATAGAAGAGACATAGTTACAATTGTTTCAGTGGTTTACTATATGACAGAATAACATGAGGGCTGTTGTAGTACTGTGATAGGGCCGACGTCGTGTTGAGTATTTGTGAGAAGATTGTCGGTGTTGAGGTAATTCAGAATTTGTTTGTGTGTATACATCTCTACAGTATTTTGGACAGAGGTGAGAGTTTGGCTATTGGACAATAGTTGGTTAACTCTTTTGAGTTACCTCCTTTGTGGAGTGGGATGATGTGAGAAATTTTCCAGATCTCAGGGACTAGTTTTTCAGATATCAAACGATTGATAAGAATGGATACAGGGTATGTGATGGCATCAGCAGCTATTTTTAAAAATTCAGTTGGGAGTTTATCGATGGCTAATGTGGTAGGTTTTAGTCTCCTGAGAAGCTTCTTAATTAAGTCAGTAGAGACAGGATGGAAAGTAAAGCCATTGATGATAATATGGTAACTGGGTGGTGGGTTGGAGGATGGGTAGCTTTGAGAGTTAGCAACAGCAAGAATAGATTCAGTGAAAAATTTGTTGAAATGGGTGGTAACACTGAGTGTGGAATCAGTTATGGCTGGTGGGGGTGTGTGCCTGTTTTTCCAGGATGGAGAGTGTTATTTATGGTTGCCCAGAATTTTTTGGAGGTTGTTTTGGTACTTTGTATATTGTGGTAGTAGTTAGTTTTATCTATTTTGACATTTTTCTTTGCCTTGTTGCGCAGTTCTAGATAAGCTTATTTGTCTGTGTGAGAGCCAGTTTTGTGCCAGTATGCTCAACTTTATCTCTGGATTTCAGTAGGGATCTAGTCTCTTTGCCCAACAAGGGAGCATAGTTGGATTTGACTCTGATTTTTCATTGTGGAGCCTGGGAGTTTAAAATGTCTAAAAAGGTGGAGTTGAAATATTGGACTGCCTCATCAAGGTTGAGTTTCTTGAGAGGAGTCCAGTAATCCTTTTAGTGCATTAATAAAGCTGGATGGGTGGAAGTTTTTCTTGTTTCTTATTACTTGATAATTAGTGGGTTTTTCCTGATTTATGCAGTATCTTATTATATATGTTGGTAAGTGGACACTCATGCTGCCAGGAAGGCAACCTGACTGATAGATGAGAGTTGGTTTATTTGTCATAATCCAGTCAAGAATTGACTATCTCTTGGAGACTATAAGTCCAGTGGGGGAGTGGTTGAGCTAAGAGAATCCATGGAGGCTGGTGAAGTTTGTGGGAGAACTAGAGTCACAAGTTGACCAGTCAATGTTGAAATCTTCCAAGATGATGGTTTCCTGCTGGAGGGACTCAGAAGCCCAGTCAGTTAGGGCCTCCAGAATGAGTGTGTTGTTGCCAGGATGGATGTAGCAACCAATTATAGTAACACTTTTTTGGGGGTTAATTTTTAGCTTTGCAAGTAAAATTTCTGCATTGCCTAAGCTGGGTGTGTTTATGTTCAAGCTTTCTATGATTAGTTGGTTTTTAAAAGGTAAAGCTACTCCACCTCCTTTTTTTGATGCGATCATTACATAGTATGTTAAAGCCTGGTGGTAGAATTTCATCATTGGAAATGATGGGTTTCAACCAAGCTTGAGTTAATAATACTAAGTCAAGAGAGTATAGGGAAAGGTTGATGTGAAGGTCATGGACTTTATTGCAAATACGTCTGACATTCATATTCTTAATAAGGAGTCCATTGTATTTCCTTGGAAGTTGGAGTGTGGTATGAGATAGATTACAGTTAGTTAAGTGGATATTATTATCAGATGGGCCAGGATTAGGATGCATGTCCCCACTGAGGCATAGTTTGGCTGCAATGTGTACTTTGGTTTTAATATAATTGGTTATGTATTTCTCATATTTTAGATAGTGTGTTGAAATGGTGGAAGGGCATGATAGGTTTAAGGTTATGAGTGATGTGTCTGTGTAGGATAGATGGAGAGATGGAGAGGGTGAAAGGAGTTGTTTTTGTGTGAAAGGTAGAGGTGGTATGATGGGGTAGTGCATTGGGTGGATTGTTGTGATATGAAGTAATGTGTGCAAGTGATACCAGGGTTGTTAGTAGTATTGCCTGTGTAGGTATATATAAGTAGGGTATGTTGTAAACTGAAGTGGAAGCAGTCATTGTTTGAGTAGTATTTAATGTAGCGTTGGCCTTAGTGGGGATGTAGTGTGTGTTAGTATTAGTAGATGTAGCAGAAGACGATAGTGTCGTTACTGTTTTCATCAGTGTTTTTAATTACCAGGGAGGAAAGGAGGGAATGAGTGCAAAAAAGCTAGTTGGGGAGTGAGGAAGTGATTTAAAGACAATGCTGTGCTGTGGTTGGATGAATGTGTGGGTTAGGGGAGTGGCTTAAAGACTATAAATCTGAGAGGGTGTGTGGGAATGAGGGTAGGGTAGGGTAGCATAGTGAGCCTGCACATAGCAAGGGTGAACAGAGTGGGTAGAGCAAGCAAGGAATGAGCCCTCACAAAAAGCAGCCACTGTGGATTGAGCTAGCAGGTAGGTAAGCCTCTAACACCAAAACAGTGGCCGTACCACTCCAGTTTAAACTAGTTATCTTGCAATACAAAAACAATACCGGTAGTAGAATTCATTAGGTGTTAGAGGTCTACTATTGGATATGTGATAGTTTCAACAGACAGCATGCCAATTGCTCTACTGCATGTAAATTGCAGTGTTTTCTTTTTAGTTTATCTATTCAGCAAGGCTTGGGGAAAATAAATTATTTATGAGTGAACCTGGTGACAGTGGTCCATGGGAATGTGCATGCCACTAAATGTGTAGGCAAGAAGGCAAACAGGTAAATCTCTACAGCAACAATTAGGTTTGCATGAACAATAAAACCTACACTGAGGTTGTTATTTATATAGGATAGAGTTCCTGTTTTAGCAGATTGTATTCCGATTAGTTGTTTTAAGGCTGGTTTCTTGTATGGGTAGTCACCGGGGGTTTGCTGCAGGACCCTAGGGTTGAAGGGAGACTGCAGTTTGTGCGTACAGGTAGTGGAGTTAAACTAGAAGAGTGGAAAATATGTGATAGGATAAGACAGTGAACTTAAGGAATGAGTTTAAATGATTAAATAAAGAAATAAAAAACAAAAACAATACAACATAGAGATCTACAAATGCTGTAAATATCAATGAGTCTATATTAGTTCATCGACAGCTTAGGTTGTTGAATTTGTAATGATCAACACCTAAGCATCGAACTTGCAAAATTGTAAACAGCCACTTAAGCGAATTCTTTCCTCAGGAAATAATTCAGTAGGCCATCCAGAAACAAAATTAACTTTTCAACCTAAATAAACCTTCAATTCAACCTGTGCCCCCCACACCCCCCCCTAACTAAATATACCAACTCCGACATCGCTCCACTTTGCCGAAAGGGCAAATCCCTGATAACGGCCAAGTGACTTCTTTGTCGAGGAAAGAATTCGCTTAAATGACCGTTCACGATTTTGCAAATTCGACGCTTAAGTGTCAATCATTACAGATTCGACAACCTAAGCTGTCAATGAACTAATATAGACCCATATCATATTGTCACAAGTATTTAAATAGGGATAGGATAATTAACAGAATGCTGTTTTTGATTTCTTCCAAACTTTATTAGTTCAAAAGAAGATATCAAAGTAATTTCAGGCAGAGCCGTTTGTATTAATTCAATTAACTCATCAGAATCAGTTTCCAGTAGAGGACAGCAGCTTATATTACTTTGCTATGAAACTACAAAAGTAGCTATGCAAACTAAAGTAATACAATGCAGAAGAAAGTAAAGGACACTTTCTGTCAGCAGCCACATTAAAGAAAAATCAAGAATGTTCATTTTTGTGGAAAAGTAAACCTCTTTAAGAGCTGCTGACTCTCCATTCTCAGAACAAACTTTTGTTCATAGTTTAATATACAAGAATCAGTGTAGCAGCTTCCTATTTGTGTTTTTTATTTTTATTTTTATTTAACATTTGTTGACCGGGAAAGTCCGACTAGGTTCCACAGATCCTGTTTTCAGCGGAGGCCCGGGGAGAAATGCTCCAGAATGTTGCGTAAAGCATTTTGAAAATATTAGTTATAAAAAAAAAAATCACATCTCAAACTATCAGATATTAGGTAATAATAAAGTAACAGAGATTTATCAACTTCATGGTCCAATTTCTTATAAGCTTGGCATTGTTAAATTATCCATCTGACTGTATCCATTTTCTTTTGAAAGCAGACTGACCTAAACATATATTAAGTTGTGCTTTAATATGGATTTCGTCTGCAAAGCCATTTGTCAATGTACTGATGTAAAACCTTTGAAGTTTGATGTCCGTTTTGGAGGTTAAACTGAACTAGTATTTTTTAACAGCAATGTGAACAAAATTAATTAGCTTTATTCTGTATATAATGAAAATCATTTACACATTTGCAGGGTGGGGCCATGTAAGAGTTTCTATTTCCTGAGTTATAAGTTACATTTTTTAGCAGTTACACAGCTTTGCTCTAATTTATAATGTGTCTATGTGAGTGTGTGTGTGTGTGTGTGTGTGTGCGCACACGCGTGTGTGTACAGGGAACTCCTTAACCCATTCCTCCTTGTGATTTTAAATAAATAAAAGACTGACCAAAACACCGAGAATAGCCTAGCATCTATGTTCCTACCTAAATAACAAAGGTTTCTTAAGTTTTTAAGTAGTTGTTTCTACTTTTACGCTAATGGTGTTATGAAGATAATTCACTTTGGAGGAAGAAGCTGTGATAGCAGCTGTGTTCTCAGTATGTTGTCATGTTGTGTGGAATTAAAGCTGCAACAATTTGCAGTTTTCAGTCTTGTCCTGTTATAGAACATATGTGGCTTATGGTTCAACATGGTATTAGTCTAGTGGGGTAATTTTCACTTAAAATGATCAAACTCAAACACATAAATGCCATTTAGGACCATAAACCATGTTAAACAGCTGAGGAGATGGGACAGAAATCAGAGAAAGCCTTTTCCTGCCCAAAAGTTGCCATTTTACCTAAAAATAAAATGATCTTACCTATTTTTAACCAAACATTCCCAAATAAACAAGAACTAACTGAAAATGGCAAAATCTAACCGGCCAGAATCATTTACCTTCACAAAGCCATTTGTCTGGCAATCATGGTAACAGTGGTTTATATGCTTTCAAATTGCACAAAAGCTAAGGTTGCCACCTTTTCAAATGCCGAATGTAGGGCATGTGTTGTTTTGTAGAAATCTGAGATTTTGCAGGACAAAACATACCCATTGTCAATGCAAAGGACAGAACTTCACATTTTTAGCACAATTATTGTAGCATTTCAGTTGCTTATGCTATTTCATATAACATTTATGTGTTTCAGATATAAAAATAACTGTTTTATGCAACTATTAAAGAAAATCTCAGAACATTTACATTTTTTTTATTTTTATTTCTTTTTTTTGCAGGACACAACTGCCCAAAGAAGGACTGTCCCTCACAGAGAGAGAGAAGTGATAACCCTAACAAAAGCTTGACAAAAGATAGTGAAGAAATAGAGGTCAACACTTTACTTAAGCAATAACCCATGCCTGGGTGTGGGTAATGCTGGATTTACCCACAGTTGGTGTGGTTTGGTCATGAGGGCGAAACCCAAGTGGCCAAAGACAACTGTGGGTAAATCCAGCATTACCCACCCCCAGAAGTGGGTTATTGCTATTATACAATGACATTATTTAAGAAAAAAAATACTTTTATTAAATAATGGCATTGTATAATGCCTCCATGCTGTCCTTCTGCAGCTGTCCGGTATCCTGGAGCAGTTCTGATGTACTGCGCATGCGTATGCTTACGCAGTACATCGGAGCTGTGTGCAGAGGAAGCAATGGAGAAAGGAAGAGCTCAGTTGCTTTTTTAAAGTTGTCTCGCTATGTTAAATGAGTTTAACATAGCGAGATATCTTTAAAAAAGGCAACAGAGAAAGGAAGATCTCCGTTCCCTTTTTTAAAGCTGTCTCACTATGTTAAATGAGTTTAATATAGTGAGACAGCTTTAAAAAATGGAACGGAGAAAGGAGGATCTCCGTTGCTTTTTTTTAAGATAGCTCGCTATGTTAAACTCGTTTAACATAGCGAGATTACAGCAACGGAGCTCTTCCGTTCTCCGTTGCTGCCTAACACAAAAAAAAGTAAAGACTTATACTAATGGAAAAAGTCCGGGCAACCTTTTTCCATTAGTATAAGTCGGATTTACAATGGGCATGCTGACCAATCAGCAGGCACGTTTTGGAATATTAATGGGGGGGGTCATTGTATAATTTACTTTATTTCATGGACAAAGAAGTATAACCTACAGTTTATTTTCATTTTCTGAGGTTCAGAGTATTACAAATGTGTCAGAAATAATTACCCTCAATGGACACTTTGTGCCAAAAAGAAATGCTATTCATAAAAGGGCATGCTTTCACAGATGTGTTCATGCCAACTAGGAGTCACTTGAAGGTATGGTCCTCAGGAATTTATATGCACTATCTGAATATTGTGGGTTTAACCAGACAAAAGATAAACAAACTAAGGGTAAAATAGTGATTGGGCTGGCTGATATAGAAGTGTCTCAAAAGTTATAGCTGGAAAAGACAATTTAGATTGCTACAGAGGGTGGATTAATAAAGGTACAGAATGTTAATATAAGTACACTAAGTGATGTGTGTGAGATAAAACACTAAGAAAATGGCAAATTCAGTAAAAATGCATGACACAGGGCAAAGCAAGCATGTGTATGAGAAGCAGAGTGAATTTAAGTTTGCCAAAATGCTCAAGGTGTTACGGTTTGCACTTAGCAAAAAAAAAAAATGTAAGAAATGAAACAAAACTGGACATTTTGCTGTTGTGTGTAAAACTAAGCTAGTAAAAGAAGTAGCCACTTTTTGTGCATTTAGTGATTACCATGTAAAACACTGAATCAGAGTGGTGAATCAAACTCCCAAAATATAAATCCCCTGTAAGCTTTAAAACTGATACAAGGGCTGAAGTTACTGTAGGATCTTGTGTTGCTCATAGAAGCATTTCATAGTATCCTCAATTGCGTGAAGCAGATAAAGAAATATGGAGTTCTGCTGGGAAACTCAAGTGCATAGGAAGACTTCTAGCAGTGACAGAGTGGAAGGAGGACACATATGAATTATAGGACTTTGTGTTAGAAGGTCCATATGTGAATAACTTGCTTAGAAGTACAGTGAAGTACACATTGGGGCTGATTGCTAGAGTAAGCAAGATTAACATGGATATATATGGAGAAGCTTCTCTTTAACTGTGAGCCAGTAAAGATAAAGTTGAAGCCAGATTATGTCCCATATACCCTGACCACATGCAGAAGTGTGCCATTTCCAATACTATTAAATTGAGAGGTTGAATCTAAACATATCGCAAAACCCTGGCATGGCTGAGATTGCAAATTAACCTACTGAGTACATGCCAAGTTAAATGGTGCAGTCATGTGAGTTATGTTCATGAGGATCTTCCACCTAAGCTGGTTAGTTCTAGAATGTTCTCCACACTAGACACTTCAGTTGAGTTTTGTCAGATATCCCTAAAGAGACACAAAGGCTAATGGCCTTTATTACTGTGATTGGAAGGTTTTGTTCCCAAAGACTAGTATTTGGTGTAAGTTCAGCACCAGAAGTATTTCAATGTGAAGTGAGCAATCTATTTAAAAGGTATGGAGGTCCTATTATTTTCATAGAAGACATGCTAGTGTTTAGCCCTTATAAAGAGACACAAGACAAAAGACTGGAGGCAGTGCTTCAAATCATTAAAAACTCAGGCTAAATAGACACAGATGCAGTTTTGGTAAACTTGAAATCCAATATTTCATTCACAGCACACGTGGAAGTGTAAGCTGACCAGATTCTAGCAAGGTCAGATCCACTGAAAGCTGAAATGTCCATCCTGTGTAACTGAGCTACATCAGGACCTAGTCATGATACATTTCTTGAGTAAGTTTGTATGAAATATGTCCGCAATGTTGCATTCATTCACAGATGTACTAAAGAAAGATGTACCTTGGTTATGAGGAAAGGCTCAAGCCTAACCCTTCATCAAAGTTAAACAAATTATGACGTTCACCTTCTATGATGTCATGAAACCCAGCAGTTGTGTAGTTATGTTCTAGCTGCTGTGTTACTTGAGATTGATGGACAAGTCACAAAACCTGTTGTCATTTGATCCGGAATGCTAACTGATGCACAACAACAATATTTCAAGTAGAAAAAAGGTTGCCTTGCAAGTGTGTGGGTACTTGAGAAGTTCACAGGATACCTACTGGGAGTTAGAGAATTTACAAGTCCAGCCTGATGAGAAATCACTGCTTTCACTGATTACTTGCTATGATCTGGATAACGTACTATGAAGGTAGCAAACATTATTTTTAGGACTGAGATGTTTTCATGTCAGAGCAATCCATATACCTAGAAAGCAAATGAATTTGTCAAAATGTATTTGTTTTTATTTATTTACACTTTGTTGACTGGGTTAGTCTCTTTAGACTAATGGCTTCTTTTCAGGGGATATTCATACTGACTAGGGAAAGTTTGGCCAGGCCCATGGGGAAATTCTCCTACTCATTGGAGGAGAGGAAATGAAACATTCTGTGGAGCAGCTAGGCGGTGCTGCAGGGCTGCTCTTGGAGTTCTGGGAATTCCAAGTTCCGGGAATTCCAAGATGGAGGAGAGTGCAGAAGAGCTAGAGAGAACAACAGGAGAAAACATACTCAAGGAGGGAGAAGATAAAATAAGGGCTGGAAAGCAGAGGACTTGAAACCCAAGTGCCGGTAGATTTAGTGAAGCAGCAGAGGCAAAGGAAGGGGAAGAAGTTTGACGGAGTGACATGGTGGAGGGAGTATTAAAGGAGAAAGAAAATGAGACACTGAAAACACAAACAACAGCTGGTGAAGGGAAAACAATGGAGGATTCTCAGCTGGTGGTGGAGCTAATGTGTAGGGTTTACCTACGAAACAGGATTCTTTGTTACAAGAAAGAAGGCAAAGCAAAGAAGAATGGAAAAGGGAACCGAGAGGGGACAAACATTTGCAGTTTCTCAGCCACAGTGGTAAGAATAAAAAGTAAAAATACTGATGGTGTGAACAGGTATGATATGGACAGTATTACTTTGTCACTAGAGTTTAACATTAAAGACATAAGAGCATTAATTCATTTGAGAGCTGAACATTTTTGTAAAGTAACATTTGAAATCTTTAACTTGAAGGAAAAAATTATGATCAAGACTAAATAAAGAACTATAGTAGCACAGAACTGGAAATAATAATAAAAAAGTAACAATAAATAATCCAACAAATAACGCTGAGAGGTAACCAAGAACTTGATAAATTTCAACCATGAAAAGTCCACGAAAAACAGCACATCGATATGGTGTAAAATCCAAAAGCAGTAACTTTTATTTAGATAAAAATGGTAAGTGCTTTCACTATTGCTTCTTCAGACCATTAACATTCAAATGCATTAATTAATTCAATATATATAAGACACGTGAATACCTTCTCATTAAGTTCTTTAAAGGGCTAGGAGAAATTCACATTTCTATACCTTCATTATTGGTAATAAAATCAACCAAGGTTCACCATATATTTAATACAACATTAATCTACATATTAACACAGTAACTTATTCTATGAAAATTTCACTTGACGTCTCATAACCATGCTGATTCATAAATGTGCTTTCCTAGCGCGATGTAAAATTCATTTAAGAATATATAGTATAATGCACTTCTGTTATATACAATAATCATAAATATTTACATAAAGAATATATCTTATACTGAATATTGTATTAAACCATCTCCTAATACGATGTAAATTCATTTAGGATTGTATATTATGATGCACTACCATTTTATGTAATAATCAGAAATACATACATGGAAAATATATCTTATGATAAATATTATGTTAAAACCTCTCCCAAGAACAAGAATCATTGTTCTATTATAGAAATAAACATTTAAAAACGTTAAAAAATATCACAGGAATCATGCGCACAAAGAATGCAGTTAACCAGTAAGATTTCAAACAGGCTGTAACAATAGTGCGCTAAAGACCTCAAAAATAATTGTGCTATAGATACTTAACCCAAACCACGCTGTAAAATCGTCAATGCAACATAATTAGTTATATTAATGAAAATAATAGCCCGGGCACTACAAATAATTTTGAGACCCAAGTAGTATAATGCTTTATTCCAAAGTAATGAATACCTACGAGACTCGCCAATGTAAACTGCTGAGAAACGCAAATTCATAACATTACTTTTAATCATAAGTCTCGTAGCTGCTAATGTTGGCCTCCATAACCTTATGATTAATACGCTTAAAATGGACAGCCTTTACTCAAAATAGCAGCAGATGTCTAAATTTGTCTCCAGTATATATTACTAAACTATGCAAACACATATCAATACTTTACAGGCTGAATCTCTTGGCTGGTGGTATTGACATCCAAAGCCCTATAGCTATAACACTTGTAATAGTAAATCGATAGATACTTGTAAACTCTAGAAGGTGAATAAGGAAAATATCAAGTTTTTTTGAGACATCTAGCTCTAAGGGTAGGTTTAATTGAAGCCCTTTCATTAAGACCCTTACCCTTATCTGCCCTAAATATCATAATCCAATTGACCTCCCGTCTCTCTGTGGTGTTACGAATATTGCCTTCCCTAATGGCGGGCACTATTTGCTCCATGACCATGAATTTAAAATTGTGTTGTATACCTGCATTATGAATATGCTTGGCTAGGGCATTATAACTATGCCCTATGCGTATAGCATAAAGATGTTCCCTAATTCTTGTTCAAAGCCTTCTATTAGTTTTCCCAACATAAAATGATTGACATAACTGACATGTGGCTAAATATACTATATGTTCAGTATTACAGTCAGCAGTTACCTGAAAATGATAGGTCCATCCTGTATGAGGATGTGTGAATTTATTGCCTGTATCTACATAAGCACAGAAGTTACAATTACCACAGGGACTAGTACCTGCATGTATATGTGACTCACATTTATTAGTTGAGTGGCATAAGAGACTTTTAAGATTACATTTATTTTTATATAAAAAGTTAGGTTTCTCTCCTACAATCTTCTTAAATTCATCATTACTTGTTAGTATGCGCCAATGTTTATTAATGATATCTATGACATCTTTTCTATCATTAGTATAAAACATAGGTATTCTTAGATGTTTAAAATCACCTTCTCTACGTATAATATTATGACTTCTTTCTGAAAAGTATGGTGCAGCTCTATCTTGCCTTAATTCACTAATATCGCTGAGACCCATCTTAATTTCATTTTCATTATATCCTCGTTGCATAAGTCCATGCCTAAAGTTATTAATTTCTTCTTGAAAACAACGCTGTGTAGCATTTAACCTTGAAATCCTCATGCTTTGTCCTTTTATTATATTGTTAAATATATGATGGGGATGCATGCTTCTTCTATGTAGAAGGGCATTTCTATAACAACTTTTTCTGTAGACCCCAGAGTTAACTTGGTCGTTCATAACCCTCTCAACATATACATCTAAATATTCTACCCTAGTGTCTGAAAAATGAGAAATAAATCTCAAATAAGAGGTCATATCATTAATTTCATCTATGTATATTCGTAATGCTTCAGAACTACCCTGCCAAACCAGGAAGACGTCGTCTACAAAACGTCGATAGAAACACACATGTTGCACATGCAATTCATGCTGAAATAAAGTATCTTCTTCCCAACTGGCCAAAAACATGTTGGCGTAGCTGTTGGCACAAGATGTGCCCATTGCTATGCCATCACGTTGTAAATATATTTTTTCATTATACACAAAGACATTGTGCTCCAGTATAGCTTCCATAAACATTGAAATAAGGTCTATTTTTTGATCTGTATATTGGCTATGTTTACCTAAGTACTGTCTGATGGCCTGCACTCCAATCTCATTGGGAATAATTGTAAATAGAGATTGTATATCTAGTGTAACGAACAACATGTCTAGGGTCACAGCAGTAGTACTAAAATAATGATATAAATCAACAAGGAATTGCTTAGTGTCTTTAAGGATATGTTTGTTCATATCAATAATAGGTCTCAGATGATTCTCAACAAATAAAGACAATGGCTCTGTCCACCATACTCCTCCCGATACTATAGGTCGCATGGGGGGGTTAGTGCTATGCTTATGTATCTCGGGTAATCCATGAATATTAGGTATTACCGGATATTCTACTAATAGGAACTCACCCAAATCTCTAGCTATAATATAGCTGTTAACTAGTTCACATATCATATCATGTAACTTATGTTTAATAGATTCAAGACGTTGTTTGTTGATTACCTCATAATATTTACTATCCATAAGCATATTTTCCATACTGGTGTCATAATGTATTTTGTCCATCACTACTAAAGGACCTCTCTTGTCCGCTGGTCTAAAAACAACATTCTGATCTGACCTAAGTCTATTAAGTGCTTGTCTTTGAATAAAATTAAGATTATTATATGTCTTACGAGATTTTTTGGTAGAAAAACTATCATATATATCCTCCTCAACTATTTTATAAAACGTTTCCAATAATGGATGATTCTGAGGGACATAGTCACTCAATTTCTTTAAGGACTGTGATTTACTACTAATGTCATTACCATATTGGTATCTCAACATAACATTTCTGACAAAGATTTTTATGTCTGTCAGAACATCAGTTAACTTGCTCTTCGCTGAGGGAATAAATGTTAAGCCCTTGTTCAAAACACTAATTTCATAATTATCTAATATTTTGTTAGAAATGTTCCAAATTAAGTCACATTCTTGTAATTCCACATCTTCTTGAGTGTTTGGTTGGATTGTCTTTCTTCTGATAGTTTCCGCTTTTGCCGTCCATGGCTGGTAGAGCAGTCTCTCTTGTCCCCCTTCCCCATGGTTATGGGGAGGGGGAATTGTGGAAAAAACATCTCCTGATGTAATGAATTAGATGTAGATTGATTGTGACCATTAATCTTAGGATGTACTGATGGTGCTACTGTAATGGGAGTAACACGCTCATTAGAAGTACTATACTGACCATTCATGTCTTTCCTTTTAGAACAACTTGAGGGAGTAGGACAACTCGGAGAGGTAGTTGGTTTGTCCATTACCACAATGTGGTTGGTGTGTTGAACATGAATATGCTCAGAGTCACTTATAGGGTCAGTAGGTTTGGAATTATTCTCTCTAGTTAATGGATGAGTCTGTAATGGCTCACCAGTCTGCATATGTGCAGGATCAGCTATATTAGTGTACTGTGATGAATAACTCGAAGTATTCATCGTCCTGGACCAGGCAAAAACCTGAGAAGAACGAAAGTCTTGAATATCTCTATCTATCTTGTTTCTTTTTTGTTGTAGAAGGCATCTCTCATATACTAGAATGCCATCTAGCATATTGTTGAGAGCATGATTTAATGGCAGTTCTGGCTATATCTGACTGTTGTTGAAGCAAAA